>NC_088648.1:15143000-15193000 GCF_964019385.1 Sycon ciliatum | reverse complement strand
TAAGTATGTGCATGAGTATGTGGGTGTCGGTGCGTGCACGCACTAACGAACTAGGGACAATTGGGTTAACCAGCACATGTAACTCCGAGTGTCTAAGCTTGCCACAGCCCGTATGCAGTTTGTAGCTACGTACAAAGTGAAGACACAGCACCACAGAGGTATGTTGGTAATATCATTCCATCGTCCTTGATAGCTGCCCATTAACCTTCTTTGGTTTGATTTTTCGGCCTACGCCATGGATTATAAAGAGATGCAAAACCTAGACGTGGAGGCTGGAGTGGTGCGCTCTCGAGGCAATCCTCGATCCAGTACTCAAGCCACGGGTCCGGCAGATTCAGTGGTTACTGTGAGATCAAAGGAAATATTCAACTGGCCAATTCCACCGGGAGGTACGTTTACTCTCGGATTCATCATCGGTATTATAGCTGGTATAATATATTGGGTCCTGTTGTTTGACGCTAACAAGTGAAGCCTCAGATCCAGCGGAAGTAAAATAATCTCTCTTCCCGATATTGTGTACCTGGTGATCTTAACGCCCAATGTTTGTAACAATAAAGAGCTTTAACTAAATCTGCGCTCAGCAGCACAACTCGTTCGTATTATTAATGCAGTCCCTCCAAAACTGGCTCAGGTTCTATGCTTACCCCTCGCACGTATACCTAACACCACTCGCCTGCACCGGCTCTAGATAGTGGCATCGCCTGCCGACCACAGGGCCTTATGATGAGTCTTTAGTATAACAATTATCTTTATTTCAGGATTACCGAAACGATGACTCATACCGAGGGTAGTTTTATGTAGGAATATGAATGAAAATTGCGATCATGTGAGTTCAATTTATACAAAAGATGTTTAGTAACTGGCGGTGTTAGTGGACAGTATAGCGTAACTTGTAGGTCCTTTGTCTTTCTCTATTGCATAAATTAAACCTTAGCTCTCCATCTGAGTCCATGTGAGATAAAGATGAGCTTTATTTGCACTATGTGAGATGGTAATCGCAAGGCGAGAGTAAAATGAAAGAACGGGTCGTGATTATTTGCGCTGTTTTATCGGCGCTTGGCTGCAAGGTTCAAACTCATTGTTCATCACGTTTCCCTTCGTTCTGGCCTCTTCGCCACCTGAAGAGAAGGCACGAAAGTGTACTAGTACTTATGAAACCTTTTTAAATGTTGGTCTTGTAGACCCTGACGTGTGCACCCTTTCTTAGTCAGTACTTATGAGGAGGATTGGTATGATAGTTAGTAGGGATTAATAAGTGGATTAGGCTCGGGAAATGACCAGATAATGCTCTCGCGGATGCTCGCAGGATACTCGAGAAAACAGCGAATTATGCTTTTATATGCTTCACCAAAAAGGCCAAAGGAACAGATTATCGTCATGAAGAAAGGACTCAGACCATTGCGATGATGTGTTCCGGAAGCTTTGTGCATGTACAAGACGGTAATATGCTAGAGGAGTACCAAATTCACAAGCAAACGCTAAACATTTGGGAGATGCCCTGTTGTGGCTAATAAATTTTTTTTCCAAATCGACAAGAAGCGCTCTGTATGGTCCTTCAATACCAGTTCTGTATAATTATAACAGCCTCATTGGGCATCTGCCCTTGTTTTTCGAATGCCATTTTAGGCTCCTTCTCAAAACGGACCTGACTATGCCAAATATTATGCCTTGAATTATGCCTTCAATAGCAGATGTGTAGAGCAGCCTCATTGGGCATATGCCCTTGTTTTTCGGACGCCAATTTACTCCTTCTCAAACAGGACCTGATTATGCCAAATAACATTATACCGGCATAATTCCCTTGCCCCTAATAGTTACTGCTGATTAAGCCTGAGAAACCGTGTACGCTTTGCTGCTCCCCCGTCAGGAACTGCACTATTTTATAAGAAAGGTGGCAGACTACTGACACATTTAAGTCCATAGGCTCAGTGCAAGTCCAACGTGTGGGATTAATTGGCATCAGAAGCAACAACTAAGCTACCCTTTAGGTTTAATCCTTGATATAAATGGGCCTCCCAAGTATTTTGGTGATGTGCAGTACAGTCGGACCTCGCTTAACCGCACACATCCGTTTTCCACGAAAATATCCGGATAGGCGAGGGAACCGGATAACGGAAAACCGTTTATGTTGGATGCGTCACGTATTCTGTAAATATGTAACCAGCTAACCAGGACCGGATAAGCGAGGTCTGACTGGTGTATTGCGTTTAGCATATTAACTGTTCAAACACATACATGTATCAGCAATCTTTTTCGCTTGATAAAATGTTCCCGCACGTATTGAACTATTGAGGTAAATCCCTTTGTTTTGCTGTCTCAAGCCCGCTGCTGTTAGGCACCGACGGATAGTGCCGCCAAAAAATAGGCAGAATTCTGTACTTTTTCTGGTACGTTTCATGCATGGTTGGTATGTGGATAAAGAAATGGAGCAGAATTCGAGGAATTGCCCGCCATAAGGTTTGTATGGTTCTGCCAATTTCACTACTTTTCGAGCAGAATCTGCCACCATTTCGAGCAGAATCCGCCGGTGCCTAGCTGCTGCCCTGTATTACGCGAATATAGGAAATCTTCCCTGTATGCATCGCACTACATGACACGGAATCATCTATCATAATCCAACCTTTCCCAGATATTCATTTTGCTACGAATGCGCCAGCACATTGCAACTGTATTTTTAATATAAAATCATTTTATTAGGCACACAAGGGACACAATGAGACGTAAAGAACGCAACGAACGCAAATAATAAAATCAGAACGGAAATAATAAAATCAGAACGTAAATAATAAATCAGCGTCGACGCTTTATTCCAATCATGGATAATAAGCGACTCCAGACGAAGCAACAACAACAGGACCGATCCGCTGGCACTTTCCTGCCAGGGAGCCGGCGCCCTCCCCTGCCGACAACCAAGCGGATATCTCGTGTCCGCATTGATGGGTGGTCAAGGGGTAAAGGGAACCACATGTCCACAGGAGTCTCTTCACTGATAACGGCGGCCATAGCCCAACACAAACACGTTCAAGTGCCCAATGAACGAAACTCCTCGGTTGCTTTTTAAACCCTGAGACCGCACGTACGGATGAGTACGCGCACTCTACAGAAAGCGCGTATCTCAATTCCTGCGTGTACTACAGAGAATACAAACTGATATGCCACGAATGAATATAACACAGTCTTCACGATGTGCAGCACAGTAACTAGATCATACGAGTGGCGTTTCAATTGAATGTGTGTGTGTGTGTGTGTGCGCGCGTGTGTGTGCGTGTGTGTGTATGTGTGTACCGCCAAGCGCCTTAGTGTATTCATCGCATCACCATCATGGCTCGACCATGATGATTGCTGGTGCGACCATGATCCAGGACAAGAGAGATTGAGGCGAGTTAATGCCGCGTGTACGTGTTACGTTCACTTGGGTGGTTTTGGTGGAGACGTCTTTCTGGTGAAAAGCTCGTTCTTGCTCGCAGCTGACGGACGATGTCTTCCGTGCTTTCCAGCCAGTTCAAACATGCTTCGCTATCCACTAGATCTCATTTCGATCGGTTTGGCCAGTCACTCTGAGCTCCGCCAGCTGTCCGGGGAGTGAAATCCCTTTTTAAAACAACTAATCTTAAATCGTCTCTTCATATTGTATAAGAAGAAAAGAGCACCAAAGAGCTACAAGTTACGCTATAATATCCACTAACACCACCAGTTACTTTACAATCAGCTCATGCGTCAAAAATGCACGAGACTGACCAACGGGTTCTAGGTCAGTACCCCGAAAATCATTTCGGCGAGTGACATTTCATTGCCGTCGACTGGTCGAAAACCGCGTCGATACTTGGACAATTCTCGACAGGCACACATCGCCGAATTGCTGTTTAGGCGATTACCAATTGGGAGAGGGTTTTTTTTCGACAACAGAGCTTTTCGCCGAATTCTTGTCTCTTACACACACCGTGCCAAAATACGTAGTGAAAATGTTATACTGGCCTTCAGAATAATCAAAAACACCTTGACATATTACTCATTAGGCATGCCTGCCCGGCGTGCATTTTCATGAACATGTACATATGCAGAGGCACTGTGCTCTGTTCGCTTCAGAGCTACATAAGATGGTGAGCTCAACACAGGTCACCCTTTTCCCAGTGACCCAGGGACGATCTGGTGGGAAGAGTCCTGAGTCGTTGAGGCTTTTCTTGTATTCATGAAGCCAGTGCAGGACAGTCCGCCTCTTTTGCAGCTCCAATAAACAGCCTCGTTTCTTCCTCTTGTCTTGCACGTGGGGCATACCCGTCCTTGACTAGTTTGGGTTCGCCTCGCAACGTTAGGCCAGTAAAATCGGAATAAGCGCCCATGATAGAGTCACCAAGATATAGGATTCCGTACCCAAAGCTTACAGTTTTTCAGTAAAATTCGTGGGTGAGGACACACACACACACACACGCGCGCGCGCGGACGCGCTCGCACCCAAGCACACGCACAGGTAAGCACGATTTCTGCAAGAAAGCTGCATGCACAGTATCCACACAGTAACACGGTAGGCAACGGGAGGAGTTCAGTTAGTTAGGGTGGATGATGGCCGACATATTTATTTACATCTAACGAAGGTAAAAGGTGCTAAAACAGAAAAAGCTGGACGGAAGACTTCATCAAGCATGCATGTGATTAGTTATAAAGGTAGTTGTACCGCCATTCGATATACCATAAGAGAGCACCCACCAGGGCACCAGTCACAATGCCACCGGTAAACGCCACTGCTAGAGCGCACTGTCCAGGTTTACCGTCTGGCTTTCGAGTCGGTACTTTCTGTGGAGTCTTGTCGACCACTGCAGTCTTGTCGACCACTGCAGTCTTGTCGACCACTACTCGTTCGATGACCGCATCGTCCAGCGCGTCCAGGAAGATGCCCGGAATCACCGGAGCCGAGTACTTGGACCATCTTCCACGTCGCTTCCGCTTAACATTCGCCATCTCTGCATCGGTGTGTGTCGCTCAAGAGGAAGTGTTTACTCTGCTTGTCATCTTGTGTGCTAACCTGGTGATTGTAAGGAATCACATAGCCGTACCTGTTTATCCATACCTGTAGTAGTACTACATGTAATGTTACGTCACACAAAAAGTGCGTACAAATTCCAACAAACCGTACGATATAGAATTATACTCCACTGGCAAAAATGGTACTACGTGTAGGTTACATGAGTATGTAGTAGGGAGGTGAAGTCCAACGTAATGGATACGGGACCGTGAGTGATACACGTAAAGTTCATGCAATGGACCCACGTTCGCCATGCTGTGTTTAGTCACACGGATTCAAAACTAAAGCACTTCGAAGTGAGCTTGGTTTGTGTTTGTGTCAATTTTGGGTTGATCGGCTCTTGAATGTGTTGTGACTCGGAGGGCTTAACGACGACCGATCAGGTATCATGAGCTTTTTGCTATTCACTCACGTCTAACGCTCTCCACCAGCGCGGCGCCCTCTCCAATTGTCCCGCCTGCTAGAGCGAACACCTACTCGCCTGCCACTTTCCTCTTTGTTACCGCTGCCACCTGGAATTCTCTCCCCACTGACATTAGAACCACCCAAAATAGTCATTGCTTTGTGTCTCGTGTCCGTACCATCTTTGCCTACACCCGCTTTAAACCCGCTGGTTTCATTCCTCCCAGAGTTTCTGTAACATAGTAACGAATGCTGATTTCTACAGAACGCATTTATTATAACGCTTCCTCTTCTCAATCTATTATGGTATAATTTTGCAGATATATTCCCAGTAAGCCATGAACGGAGACCCCCTCGACTTAGGCCTCGGCGTTTGGGGAATCCATCAATAAAAAAATAAAATATACGTTAATTTGGCTGCATCCAAGTATTACCACCTTTCCCTTTCCCTGTGAGCCCTCGCACGAATTCAAGAACGACAAGAAAGACTTTGAAAAGCAAAGTTTTCATGCAACAACAAACAAAGGCATGAAAGCCAAAGGCCCAAAGACGAAGCGTCGAAGCTCATCAATTATTTTGATTTCATTCTTCGAAACTTCTTCAGCTGAGCACCCTCACAGCTTGAAAATCAGAATGGAGTGCATTGGCAATTCATTCTGATTTTCACTCTTCTGGCGGAACATGGGTGAGCCTCCATACACGGTATGTGGTGAATCAGAAAACGGCTGTGCCTGGGTCACTGACTATCACGTGGTACGCACCTTAAGGTACACACGAATTACGTGGAACTAAGGCTGCGTTTACACGACAACGCACGGCCAGTTTTCCGCTTTCAGTCCCGCATTTCTTTTTTCGTTTTCGTACGTTTACACGATCAAAGCCGATCCGAGGTGGTCTCCGTTTGTATCGTTTTCAAGCGTCTACACGAGAGCAAAGGATCCGCCAAAGTTCGTCATGTGCCAAGTGTTGCCGTGGAAGCACCAATCACACTCAAGTAATGGCTGAAAACAGGTACACGACAACACACGTCACATGACGAAAATTGTAAAAACATTTTTTTTGGATTGTCGGATCCGTGTAAACGGCCGAAAACGAAACAAACATGACGGAAAACGGGGCCAGCACACCGTTTCGACTGTTTACACACCCAAATTTATCCGGCAGAACATTTCCGTTTTCAAATTCTTCCACCTTGGCCAGCGTTTTGGTTTTCTTCCGGGTTGGTGTACAACTTTTACGTTTTGCTCCGCGTACCGTGTAAATGAACCATGGATCCGAAAGGATTTCGTTGCGTTTTCGCCCCCAGCGTTTTCGTGTAAACGCAGCCTTAACCTCCCTACAGTCCATTCATTGGAAACTGGCACCCTAACATGTTGGTGTCTCTCTCACATAGTTGTAGGTATCGTGAAAACAACAGTACATCCTGCATTGTGTGACCCGTGCAATTACTCCTTGCCACATTTGAGACCAGAGAAGTCCAAGAACAGGGAAATAGAAATTCAGCCAGGTTTTACAAAATTAGGACAGGTATGGCATAGCAAAATGTATGGAGATGCAGATCCAAAACCCAGATTTTTGAGATTTAAAGTGGGTGTTTGATCCTGAATTCGGCCCAAATCCGACTTTCAAAAGCCAGCAGTCCAGTTTCCGATGAATGGACTGTAGTGTAAATGACAAGAAAACGTCAAGGAAAGAGTCTTGATGTGCCCTTATGCTCAATCTGCGGACAGCATGCTGTTTCGTTCTTTGTGAACTCATCAGCGCAGCACAGAGAAAATGAGGCCGAACCTGATAGCAATGAAAAATAAAATTTCCAAAGCCGGCCCGAACGTACCTTGCCAGAGTGCTCAAAACGGACAAGTAGGTGAGCTCTGCGTGATGCAAACAGCAAAGTCACTACCCCACATGAGAGTGCTCAGCTACTACAAGAGCAGGAGCGAAATTCTCAATCTGCTTATGATAACATTATCATCCCGCTAACTGGGTTCCACGAGGCGAACTCCAAACTACATCTAATCACGTTTCTAAACTCGCGGCCATGAACGTGAATGTGCTTCAGAGCTGCACTCAAGCTTGTAACATATATTTCTTTCAATTTGGCTGTGAAGCTACATAGTAACGGTGGTTGCCCATTGTACACTCTTATCGAGTTAGATCAAGAGCTGCCTTGTTATACGGCAACGACCAGGGACAAATGATTCTCATGCAATTTCCTAATGTGTAGATCGGCAACCCAGTGGGTCCATTGTCATCAAGCCCGGTGTAAAACTCATCATCATTAATATTTTTGCCGTACACAGCGATGTTCTAGCTCAATTTTTTTCCGCTGTCATAGTCCTGTTTATCATGTTCAGCATAAGCGAATTTGTGGATCATGCTTGCATGGTTGACTCCAACGCGTACATGCAAGTTGTTGTTGTTGTTGATTATATTACTTCGCAGATTCTAACGGGCAAGTTGCCCAATAACAAGAAAGCGAAGGCAAAGAAAATACTAATAATAATAAAAGAAATAACCGGGGCAGCAGAAAATGAATAATAGCTTTTTAAAGAACTCAGATGGTGAGCCAAGGAACAAATTTCCATGCAATAATAATAATAATAATACAGCGACGTTAGGTGACAAGAAAGCCAACAAAGACTCTGTTTAACATAACGATCGTATAGGTATATGTGCACTGTGCTTCCTCAAACCTGAACCAATATTACACAGAATAAAATAATAGTATAATTTTGGACTCTGATGGAGAGCCAAGGATTAATTTAAAGAAAAGAGAAAGGACCAAGGAATAACAACGTAACTTGTAGTTCCTTGGTTCTTTTTCTTTTCCATAGAATTTTAGTCAACCCAAAACATAGTCCGTTTGGTAACTAGTTGTGGGCGTGCACGTACTCAACGTAAGTATACCTCCACCAAAGGGAACCAAACAAAGTTCACGGTTCGCGTGAGACTCGGCTAGAGACCGAGTTTTTCGCATCCGTAGGAACGCCACCACTCTTCAAGGATCAAGGCACCAGGGCACCAAACTTAAGTCATTATTAGCCATGGCGACCCCCGTAAGTCCACGTAACTGGCAAGGCAGGGTTGGGCTTTTTTCTTTTTCCTTTACAGGGGTAGCATGTATAAAAAAACAAAAACAAAGGTAAGCCCGCAACAAAGCCGACGCCAGCAGCAACTAAAACACGGCGACACAACGGCCTTACGCAGCACCTACTAGTACGCCTATGACGCTGCTGTACGGGGACTTTTTCAGCTTCCTCTCTCTCTCTTTAATGGGAACACAGCACTACAAAGAGACATGTGGAGACAAACACAAAACAAGATACAGGAGAAGTAGGTACGACGTGCCGATGTACAGGGAGCAACTCGACCGACCAGAGGTCTCGGCGTTAGCGTTGCAACCTGGCATCGAGCTCTCTTACGGAGGAGATGGTGGGTGGCCGAACCCTCCTCTCCTTTGCTCTTCAATAGTATACTATCTAACGAGATATTGACACCATGGAATGCTGAACTTCGTACTCTCAACTTATCAGTGGTAATCATTTGGGCGATGGTTTAAGCGGATCTCTCTAAATTCATAGCAAACCAATAACAAATGAAAACAAGCGTTTCGGAAAAATAAGTGAATGAATCATCTACGAACCTTACGTACAGATCTGGCCACATACACGCATCAATTCTCGACTCGCAGTGCCCTGCGAAAATGTTGGCCAGTTCAGGACCCAGAGGAGAGCCCATGGTTACTTCGTCCACTTGCTGATACATTACAATAATTATTATTATCGTTTAAAAAAGAGAATTCCACGCCAAGTGTAACCTGTGTCATCAAATTCCGGAATGCCTCTTCTGGGAGCCAAGGAGTGTCATCAAACTCCGGAAAGGCTCTTCAGGGAGCCAAGGAGTAACATCAATGCCGTTATGTGTGGTACAATGCTGGGGTAAAAATGACTGGCACATTAGTGAAGAGATTCACGACATGAAAAGAGCACATGCCGGTATGAGCACCTGCAGGTATAGAATTATGTGTTATCACCCTCAAATTGTTTATGTAGTAGTTTAGCGCGAATGTGATGAGTGTGATTGCCCCCCCCCCCCCCCTCCATTCACACTTCCTTCCGTATGGTCAGGTTTGCTTTGTTTTGCTGATGCTGATGATTCACACATGCATGTTGTTACCTGCTGAAATTGTCCCCCGCTGAATACATGTAGTTTAATCACCTTTTTGTTTCGCTCTTTTTCCCTTTCTTTCACTTTTATTTGTCCATATAAGATTAGTTTCAAGTAGCCCCCGTTCCATTGTTACGAAGATTAACTGATGAATGTAACAAGAAAACTATTCTAAACAAATCCTCTATTTCCCTTTCGTTGTGTGCCTTGCGATCATCGTATAACATTTTACACATACATGTCGACATATAGGAAATGCTTACAGTACAATTAGTCATCCTTGTAGCTATACTACCAAATGTGAACACCATAGACGTATTCCACTTCATAGATGTATTCTATCTAGTCAGTATTTCGAAATCATGCAATCTCCAAATCAAAAAGCATACGTTTTCAGTTAATCTCATCATTATTTTTTGTAACACGGTGCTTCTCCGTGGTTCAAGAGGATCAAACTTACTCAAAAGGCAAATCGTTAGACTTCTGGCTTCACATGTTCTAAGATCCTACATCTTCCTACTTGAGCTTTGATATTTTCCTGGTGGATATTGGTTCTGAATGGAGATAGTGCTAGTTGACTTAATTCCGGCAGGTATTTTGTGTTTCCTCTGCCGTTGCTTTTCCTCATTTATTCGCTGACACACTAATATAACGGGACGAAGATGAGGGCATTGCCATTAACCTGCCTTTCTATTCTGTGAAACGGTTTCTGTTCTGACCTAATGCTGGATATCAGAAGGGCATCCATGTACCCGACCCTTTAGGCTTGGAAGCTTGAACCAGAACAATGATAGGCGTTTTCAGCTGAATCCACTTTCTTTGCCAACCGTTCTTTTTGCTCTCCTACCACATGGGTGGACTATGACGGTGGGAAATTGTACCAGACGTCTCCCTTGAACCATTACATGTACTTCACAGAATTTCTAATTTTCAAATCATTTTATTTGCTCAAACATAGTCCGCTTGGTTCCTATTGGGGGACGTGTACGTACTGCACGTACGTATACCTCCACCAAAGGGCACCAAACGTGAGGCCCGCAACAAACCCGATGCCCATGGCAACCAAAATACGGCGACGCGACGGGCTGGCGCAACACCTTCGCCTCTGTGGTGGCTGCGCCGGTGCTTCTTCTGGAGCGACTGGAGCTTCCTGCTGCTCCTCGCTCACTCGACTAACTTCAGATACAGAATCTTCTTCTTGTTCTGCCTCTTCCTCTTCTGGGATCGCCGGAAGCTGCGGCGGAAACGGATTGAGTGCCGGCCTCACTGGCAGAACACTCATCTCCAACTCCTGTGGAGATGCCATCGTCAATAACCGAAATTATACCATACAAGAGAGAAACGCCAAGGAAACGAAAAACTTCAAAGACGTCAATTTCTCATACTGATAAGAACAGGAGCAGTGTGTTTGGTAGATCTCTCCACATTTATAGCAAATCATAACGGAATGTACACTACAAAAGAATACTCATAGTCTGAATGTACGGTAATACTTGATTCACATACATGTACATGTACGTCGTTATGTACACACGATTGCACTTTGTAAATCAACCGATTACCCATTCAGTCATTTATATTCTGACTGATTATTGAGTACGCTCACCCACACACCGCTAAGGAGGAAGTGGCAAACTCTTGAGTTGATCTCCTAGCCTTAGTGTAGACCGTGACGTATCATCATATCAACCACACTAGTCCTCCATTGGAGACAGTGGCGCCGTGACATAAACATACATATATTCAGTGGCAAACTCTTGTCCCTAATAGGTAGAAAGACGATAGGCAGGTTCTACCCAGTGTGACAGATTCACACTGTTGCTCTATTCTTGTTTTTTGTTTTGTTTTTTTTGTTTTTTGCCAAACAACTTGAGCATCTTGTTCGGCTCTATTTTGTCACCTGTGTTCTCACTTATGCATTGGTTTTCGTCTTGTACCCTATCACGTGCATGCTATATCAACCATAGGAGTTGACAGCAAGGTTGTGTTTCTATCGGATAGCATTGTGGCCAGTTACACAGATCTGAGCCGAAACAATGCCATGAGCAAAACCCAGATGTGTAAAAAAGGGTCGTTTGCGTCAGTTGCCATGGAAAAGCTCATGATTCTGACGCTGACGCAGCATTTTTGCCGTAGTGTGACCGAGGCCTTAAGCGGATCTCTCTAAATTCATAGCAAACCAATAACAAATGAAAACAAGCGTTTCGGAAAAATAAGTGAATGAATCATCTACGAACCTTACGTACAGATATGGCCACATACACTCATCAATTCTCGACTCGCAGTACCCTACGAAAATGTTGGCCAGTACAGGACCCAGCGGAGAGCTAATGGCCACTCCGTCCACTTGCTTATACATAATATCAAGAGTACATACAGAACAGAACAACAAGGACAATCAAGGCTTGTTTGCTGCGACTTGAAGTTTCATGCTCTCGCAATCATCAGGAAACAGTCTGTATGACGCTCTGCCTCCGCGGTGTTGAGCATTGTCAGCACACTGGGTACACCCTCCGGTATCAAGAGTACATACTTCGAAGTAAAAGGGTTTATGTACTCTTGATTATAGTTAAGCGAGAACTCTACGTCAAGTGTAACCTGTGTCGTCAAACTCCTGGAGCCAATTAGTACCATCAATGCTGTTATGTTTGGTACAAGGCTTGGGCACAAATGTCAATATTCTCATGACTGGCACATTAGTGAAGAGACTCACGACATCAAACGAACACATACATGTATGACTATGAGCATTGGGAGGTATAGGATTGAGTGTTATCACCCTCAAATTGTTTATGTAGTAGTTTAGCGCGAGTGTGGTGAGTGTGATTGCCCCCCCCCCCCCCCCATTCATTCACACTTCCTCCCGTCTGGTAAGGCTTGTCTTGTTTTGCTGATGCTGATGATTCACACATGCATGTTGTTACCTGCTGAAATTGTCCCCGCTGAATACATGTAGTATAAACACCTTTTTGTTTCGCTATTTTTCCCTTTCTTTCACTTCTATTTGTTCATAAAAGATAAGTTTCAAGTAGTCCCCATTCCATTGTTACACAGATTAACTGATGAATGTAACAAGAAAACAGTTCTGAACCAATCCTCTCTTTCCCTTTCGTTGTGTGCCTTGCGATCATCGTACAATTTAACACATACATGTCGAAAAATAGGACATGCTTACAGTGCAATTAGTCATCCTTGTAGCTATACTAGCAAACGTATACACCATAGATGTATTCCACTTCATAGATGTACTCTACCTACTTAAAGTCGGTATTTCGAAATCAAGCAGTCTCCAAATAATAGTGTACATGCATGCGTACGTTTTCAGTCAATCTCATCATTATTTTTTTGTTACACGGTGCTTCTCCGTGGTTCAAGCGGATCCAACTTACCCAAAAGGCAAATCGTTAACTTCTGGCTTCACATGTTCTAAGACTCCACATCTTCCAACTTGAGCTTGATTATTTGATGTTCTTCTGGTGGATATTGGTTCTCAATAGAGAGAGAGTGCTACTCGATTTAATTCCGGCAGGTATTTTGTGTTTCCTTTGCCTTTCCTTTTGCTCTTTTATTCGCTGACACACTAGTATAACGGGACGGAGAGGAGGACGTTGCCACTAACCTGCCTTTCCATCCTGTGAAAAGGTTTCTGTTCTGACCTATTGCTGGATATCAGAAGGGCACCCATTTACCCGACCCTTTAGGCTTGGAAGCTTGAACCAGAACGATGATATGCGTTTTCGGCTGAATCCAAATTCTGTGCCAACCGTTCTTTTTGCTCTCCTACCACATGGGTGGACTATGACGGTGGGAAATTGTAACAGACGTCTCCCTTGAACCATTACATGTACTTCACAGAATTTCTAATTTTCAAATAATTTTATTTGCTCAAACATAGTCCGCTCGGTTCCTATTGGGGGACGTGTACGTACTGCACGTACGTATACCGCCACCAAAGGGCACCAAACACGAGGCCCGCAACAAACCCGATGCCCATGGCAACCAAAATACGGCGACGCGACGGGCTGGCGCAACACCTTCGCCTCTGTGGTGGCTGCGCCGGTGCTTCTTCTGGAGCGACTGGAGCTTCCTGCTGCTCCTCGCTCACTCGGCTAACTTCAGATACAGAATATTCTTCTTCTACCTCTTCCTCTTCTGGGATCGCCGGAAGCTGCGGCGGAAACGGATTGAGTGCCGGCCTCACTGGCAGAACACTCATCTCCAACTCCTGTGGAGATGCCATCGTCAATAACCGAAATGATACCATACAAGAGAGAAACGCCAAGGAAACGAAAAACTTCAAAGACGTCAATTTCTCATACTGATAAGAACAGGAGCAGTGTGTTTGGTAGATCTCTCCACATTTATAGCAAATCATAACGGAATGTACACTACAAAAGAATACTCATAGTCTGAATGTACGGTAATACTCGATTCACATACATGTACATGTACGTCGTTATGTACCCACGATTTCACTTCAGAAATCAACCGATTAACCATTCAGTCATTTATATTCTGACTGATTATTGAGTACGCTCACCCACACACCGCTAAGGAAGAAGTGGCAAACTCTTGAGTTGATCTCCTAGCCTTAGTGTAGACCGTGACGTATCATCATATCAACCACACTAGTCCTCCATTGGAGACAGTGGCGCCGTGACATAAACATACATATATTCAGTGGCAAACTCTTGTCCCTAATAGGTAGAAAGACGATAGGCAGGTTCTACCCAGTGTGACAGATTCACACTGTTGCTCTATTCTTGTTTTTTTTTTGTTTTTTTGTTTTTTGCCAAACAACTTGAGCATCTTGTTCGGCTCTATTTTGTCACCTGTGTTCTCACTTATGCATTGGTTTTCGTCTTGTACCCTATCACGTGCATGCTATATCAACCATAGGAGTTGACAGCAAGGTTGTGTTTCTATCGGATAGCATTGTGGCCAGTTACACAGATCTGAGCCGAAACAATGCCATGAACAAAACCCAGATGTGTAAAAAGGGTCCTTTGCGTCAGTTGCCATGGAAAAGCTCATGATTCTGACGCTGACGCAGCATTTTTGCCGTAGTGTGACCGAGGCCTTAAGCGGATCTCTCTAAATTCATAGCAAACCAATAGCAAATGAAAACAAGCGTTTCGGAAAAATAAGTGAATGAATCATCTCCTTTTTGCGTCTCTGTGTTTTTCACTGTTTTTATTTGACATTATCTTTCTTTACGGAGTTGTTGTTGCTGTTCGTTTTGCTACTCTTTCTTTTTCCCTCCCCTTATTTCTATTTATCGCCGTGGTTGGCAATCACCCACTCTCGTAATATTGGCTGGTGTTTCCGCCGAGTCTTGAGATGTTGCAATAAATAATAATAATAATAATAATAATAATAATAATCTACGAACCTTACGTACAGATCTGGCCACATACACTCATCAATTCTCGACTCGCAGTACCCTACGAAAATGTTGGCCAGCACAGGACCCAGCGGAGAGCCCATGGCCACTCCGTCCACTTGCTTATACAATCATAATATCAAGAGTACATACAGAACAGAACAACAAGGACAATCAAGGCTTGTTTGCTGCGACTTGAAGTTTCATGCTCTCGCAATCATCAGGAAACAGTCTGTATGACGCTCTGCCTCCGCGGTGTTGAGCATTGTCAGCACACTGGGTACACCCTCCGGTATCAAGAGTACATACTTCGAAGTAAAAGGGTTTATGTACTCTTGATTATCGTTAAACGAGAACTCTACGTCAAGTGTAACCTGTGTCGTCAAACTCCTGGAGCCAATTAGTACCATCAATGCCGTTATGTGTGGTACAAGGCTTGGGCACAAATGTCAATATTCTCATGACTGGCACATTAGTGAAGAGACTCACGACATCAAACGAACACATACATGTATGAGCATTGGGAGGTATAGGATTGAGTGTTATCACCCTCAAATTGTTTATGTAGTAGTTTAGCGCGAGTGTGGTGAGTGTGATTGCCCCCCCCCCCCCCCCCATTCATTCACACTTCCTCCCGTCTGGTAAGGCTTGTCTTGTTTTGCTGATGCTGATGATTCACACATGCATGTTGTTACCTGCTGAAATTGTCCCCGCTGAATACATGTAGTATAAACACCTTTTTGTTTCGCTATTTTTCCCTTTCTTTCACTTCTATTTGTTCATAAAAGATAAGTTTCAAGTAGTCTCCATTCCATTGTTACACAGATTAACTGATGAATGTAACAAGAAAACAGTTCTGAACCAACCCTCTCTTTCCCTTTCGTTGTGTGCCTTGCGATCATCGTACAATTTAACACATACATGTCGAAAAATAGGACATGCTTACAGTGCAATTAGTCATCCTTGTAGCTATACTAGCAAACGTATACACCATAGATGTATTCCACTTCATAGATGTACTCTACCTACTTAAAGTCGGTATTTCGAAATCAAGCAGTCTCCAAATAATAGTGTACATGCATGCGTACGTTTTCAGTCAATCTCATCATTATTTTTTTGTTACACGGTGCTTCTCCGTGGTTCAAGCGAATCCAACTTACCCAAAAGGCAAATCGTTGACTTCTGGCTTCACATGTTCTAAGACTCCACATCTTCCAACTTGAGCTTGATTATTTGATGTTCTTCTGGTGGATATTGGTTCTCAATAGAGAGAGAGTGCTACTCGATTTAATTCCGGCAGGTATTTTGTGTTTCCTTTGCCTTTCCTTTTGCTCTTTTATTCGCTGACACACTAGTATAACGGGACGGAGAGGAGGACGTTGCCACTAACCTACCTTTCCATCCTGTGAAAAGGTTTCTGTTCTGACCTATTGCTGGATATCAGAAGGGCACCCATTTACCCGACCCTTTAGGCTTGGAAGCTTGAACCAGAACGATGATATGCGTTTTCGGCTGAATCCACATTCTGTGCCAACCGTTCTTTTTGCTCTCCTACCACATGGGTGGACTATAACGGTGGGAAATTGTAACAGACGTCTCCCTTGAACCATTACATGTACTTCACAGAATTTCTAATTTTCAAATAATTTTATTTGCTCAAACATAGTCCGCTCGGTTCCTATTGGGGGACGTGTACGTACTGCACGTACGTATACCTCCACCAAAGGGCACCAAACACGAGGCCCGCAACAAACCCGATGCCCATGGCCACCAAAATACGGCGACGCGACGGGCTGGCGCAACACCTTCGCCTATGTGGTGGCCGCGCCCGTGCTTCTCGAACGACTGGAGCTTCCTGCTGCTCCTCGCTCACTCGACTAAACTCAGATTCAGAATCTTCTTCTTCTTCTACCTCTTCCTCTTCTGGGATCGCCGGAAGCCGCGGCGGAAACGGATTGAGTGCCGGCCTCACTGGCAGAACACTCATCTCCAGCTCCTGTGGAGATGCCATCTTCACTAGCCGAAAATATATATAATACAAGAGAGAAACGCCAAGGAAACGAAGAACTTCAAAGACGTCAATTTCTTATAATGATAAGAACAGGAGCAGTGTGTTTGGTAGATCTCTCCACATTTATAGCAAAGCATAATGGAATGTACACTACAAAAGAATACTCATAGTCTGAATGTACGGTAATACTTGATTCACATACATGTACATGTACGTCGTTATGTACCCACGATTTCACTTCAGAAATCAACCCATTGACGATTGTATCATTAACATTCTGACTGATTATTGAGTACGCTCACCCACACATGCTAAGGAAGAAGTGTTAAAGAGTTGATCTCACTAGCCTTAGTGTAGACCGTGACGTATCACCATATCAACTACACTAGTCCTCCATTGAGACAGTGGCGCCGCGCCTTAAACATACATAGATTCAATAGCAAACTCTTGTCACTGATAGGTAGAAAGACGAAAGGCAGGTTGTACCCAGTGTAACAGATTCACACTGTTGTTCTATTCTTGTTTTGTTTTTGTTTTTTTTGTTTTTTGCCAAACAGCTTGAGCCTCTCGTACGGCTCTATTCTTGTCACCTGTGTTCTCACTGATGCATTGGCTACCGCCTTGTACCCTATCACGTACATGCTATATTAGGTGGCTGATGCACGCATCCAGTGAACCTGCAGCGATCCTACTGAGTCTGTATAATCATTACTAAAGGTCACTTCAAATAGCTGTATGGTGTAGACCAGGCTGAATAGTGACGGTCGATTCTTCAGCCTTGCAAGCTGTTGAATGGTGCAATCCCAGCACAAGTTGCTATGGCTTCTGCGGTAGCATTGCTATCATCGCCTCCGGCAATGGGCGTCAAAAGGTATATCCGATGATGTGTTTGATGCAATTGTGTTGATGCTTCACAAATGTGTTATTTTGCCCGTACAAGAGGCTCAAGCTGTTTAAAAAACAAAAAAGTAGCACCTGCCAATGTGAAGCCATGTTACCATATTCGTGTAGTCGGACGCTGCGGGTCATGCTGGGGTTGCTGGTGCTGCTGTAGCTTCTTCATTTCTTTCATTGCCAACGGGTCCTGATGGTACTGCTAGAACAGCCGCAGCTTCTTCATCTCCTTCAACGTGCACTACAAATAGCACTACAAAGTCCCCGGGGGCCTGCTGGTGCGCACACACGGAAGCAAAGTGATCTTCCCGCGCAGCAAAACTGCCTCTGTGGCGGCTGTGCCCGAGCTTCCTCAACTTCCTCTCTAGCAACGTTCGTTGAATGTCGAGTTAAGGTCGTTGAATGACAGTATAACATCAGTTAGTATTGTCCTATAGCTGTTGCACCTTCTTATTACACAACATGTTACAACATCTTGCTTATAACTGTTAGTGTTGGACACAACTACGGATAACATTTTGGTCCTTTCTTTTTAAATGTGCTGAATGTTGTGTGTTTTCGCTATCAGATGTACATCCTTCGATGACCAGTTGGCCGCAGGCTGAACGTTACCAGTGCTTTCGTTGACCAGCTGCATGCATGCGGTTGAAACCTGGTTATGTACGCTTGCTAGTACCATCTTCATGAACCGTTTACGGGGAAGTAGGATTGCTCATGATCCCTTGAGCCTCCGCTTTCTGGAGTGCCTGAGCTCTTGGATGTACTGCACGCGAATCGGAGATAGCGTAAAGCCACGGCATGTTCTTGTTATTGTGATTTTCATCCATACGTGTATACTAGCGTCACTGATCGCAGCATTATAGAACATATTTAATGCTTACTCGAATAGTACACTAAACCTGGAGTGTTTACTACGCTGGAAAACGTTGTCCCTGTACATAGTCCATCAAGGATACAGGATTTTAAAGATATGAATCCACTCGGTATGCTTACAAAATCATATTGATAGGAGGACCTTCGGTACAATTGCTTCGGGAGAAGACCTTCGCCCGTTTCGCCGAGCCCAAGCTTAAAGCCCTCCCACAAACCAATACTAGGCCTTGAGTAATGTTTTATTAGCGCAAAACATATTGTGCACTTGGTACCTAATGGTGGACGTGCACGTACTCAACCTATAAATACTTGTACTTCGACAGTAAAGCAAGCGCAATGCCTACTACTACTACAGCGATGCATAATATAGCGACCAACACACATTTCCTCTCACCGCAGCAGCACAGCATCTGCAGTGGCTGCGCCCGACCTGCTTGAGCCACCTCCTGCCGGTCGCTCGACGATTCATCTTCCTCGTATATGGTCGGAAGATTCGGTTGCCAACGGTTCTTCCGCCTCCTCACTGGCCGTGTGCTCATGACTGGAGATTCACCAGATTGCAAAAGAATACGGCGCCCAGAAACGGTAAACTTCAAGCTGTCAACTTCTAACAAGTGATAATTGGACAGGCAAACTGTCGATGGTTGGATCTGTCCCTTTTATAGCAAACCTCTAGCGAATTTGTACACTACATTAGAATTGTATATTAGTATTCCGAGCCATATCGAATCTACATAGAATCTACGCTGTGATCATCGGCTGGGCTAAGTCTATTAATAATAATTCTCGTATCCGTTCCCAAGCGGAATTCACGACAATGGAGTGAAAAACATAAACAAAAATAAAAACATGGTGATGTGGAGATAATAGTGTTGCATACATTGAGTACAAAAAAACACAGATACAATCAGGGCTTCGGATGCCTGTAGACCCTGGTATAGTAGTTAGCACAATCACCGTCCACACACGTAACACGGTCCACATAATTATGTTCATGTGATGGCCGAGCAGATGTTCCCCATCTCGTTCGATCGGCCGCAAAGTCCCGGAGCGTGTCTAGGTGTCGATTCGTCTTCAGTGCAGTCTATACTAGTAGTCTATGATCTCTTTACAAGTACATAATCAATCATAATAATAACAACACTAGAAGATGTTTATCTACTCTTGATAATACTAATTATAATAACGTCTAACGAACAATAAGTGCAATCGAAAGCAAAGCCCAGACCCAAAATTTTAAAAAAAACCTCAGGAGCCACCGAATTAGGGAACTGGGAATATACTATTTTATATTTATTACAAACATCAAGTCCCGGTGGAAACAGCGACCATTCTATTGATAACTTGCTAGCATACATATTCCTCCGCTCAATGACAATGACGCGGCACTAATTGCCGGGTTCGAATTTTCATGACCAACAGTGCTGCCAACACACGCATACCTCCCAAAAAAACTGGGAAAACAACGACCATCACATCAAATCTATGATGCATGGAAGACCGGTGGGTAAGGATATTGGGATAAAAAACGTTCATGCGGAAACAATCAGACAACCGTTGCTTTGTCCTGGAAAAAATCAGAGTAAGGAGTAAGACTAGACTCGAGTTCAAACTAAGGCGAGACCGAAATAAAATCGAGTATCCCGAGCAGGACCCATGTGAAATTAGTGGGGGCGGGCGAATTTTTTTTATATGCATGCATGCCATGCTGAACTTTTTTTCCACTATTTTCCGGTAATTCTTATTAACTTTTTTACAGAACACAGGTACGAGTTTTTACCCGTTCTTTTTTCTGTATTTCGGCCAACAATGGCCCTGACCTGTACATCAGGGAGTCGTACAAGCCCGGGTTTGTGTGACTCCACGTCACAAATCTACTCACAGGATCAGTTCTGTAAATGTACCGGTATATGAACTGTTCAAAGAAACAAAAATTGGCTTTGGCTCGATTTTGGTGCGGGAGGGCCCGGGAAACGCTTATTTTTTTCCTCTCGCCTAAAGGTAATAATTTTTTTTACATCGCAAGTGCTATGTATGTTTGGTAGAACTCTTCATATTTATAGGTATTGCCCTGGCCGATATACGAATACAGAACCTATAAAGGGATACAGGGTTCCTTTAGATCTGAAACAACTCGTTATGCTTGCAAAACAATCATCACTAATGGTACTTTGGTGCACTCCCACGAATAAATACCAGAGACTCAAATCATTTTATTCAACTCAAAATATAGTACGCTTGGTACCTAGTGGTGGACGTGCACTTACTGGAAGTATGTGAACCCCCACAGCAATGCACCAAACGCGGCAGCGCCTGCTACGACACTAGCGCCCATAGCGATCATTATACGGCGACAAACGGGTCGTTCCGCGCAGCAGCACCACTTCCTCCGTCGCGGCTGCGGGCGAGCTTCCTCTACTTTCTCTGCAGCTACCTGTTGCTGCTCGGCGAATACTTTCTCTGCTTCCAAGATTGTCTGGAGAGGAAACGGATTCATTGCAGGCCTCACTGGCTGATTATTCATCTCGATGTCTGTAGATTCCATTGTCAGTGAGTTAAAGAGAAAATGACAAGAAGAACCGTACAATTTCAACTTCTGCTTGGTGGCTGGTATTGAGACAGACAATTTGTTAGAGGTGATTTTGTCCCTTTTATAGCAAACCAAAATCGACTTTGTTTGTACACTATACATGTAGGTAATAGTATTGCAAACACATACATATACATGTACATGTAGAGCTACGTGATCCACGTACGCTGTAATCAATTTTAACATACAAACTCGGTAGGCTAGGTATAATACAGTTTTTTTGTTTTTTTACAAAATACACAACTCGCCGGAAGGCACATGGGGCTGGCATGGGGCTGGCATGGGGTGAGATGGTGCTGGTGGGGCTTGCCATGCTCAACCGACCAGAGGTCTCGGCATCTTCACATGGCAGGCCAGGCGCACCAAATTCGGGAGGGAAGCATAAAAAATATAAAAAATTCACGGTTCGCGTGAGACTCGGCTGGAAGCCCGGCTTTCCGCATCCGTAGGAACAAGAGCCGACGCTCTCAACTCAGGCACACAAGGCCAACCGAAACACGACAGCCAACAAACAACAGGCGCGCAGCAGCGCAAAATATATCTACAACGCAACTCTCGACTACAAAATCGCGCATGCTCATATCACACATGCACGCGACTACATGTACAGTCCGTTTCAAAAAGATTTGCAATCCTGGCGATCGCCCGCGGAGTTTGGCGTCTTACCGTATGAGCACTCGAGCGCTGCCTGAAAAAACTCACTGTGATTTCGAAGAAATATTCCGCGCGAAAGCAGGAAAAATGTTAACTCACTCATGTACGTCTGGTTTACAACAAACGAGTTCTTCCTCGTATCGATAATGGAGTCAGAGAGGACATGTCGAAACGAAAGTGTTGTAAATGTTGACGAGCGGCATGGGTCCCAATTCGTTTTGTGACCAAAATAGTTTCTTTGAGCTGCGATGCAATTTACTCACCCTGTGACGAAAACGACATCGACACGGACTCATTCCCAAGGCCATGACTTGGCAAAGCTATCCATGTGACTTCGACGACATTTTGAGAAAAGCAGACGCTTGTGAACGCTGATAGAAGACGGCGATGACTGCTAAATTCAAATAAATTGGCTATCTTGAAATACTAAAATAAATCTCAAAAAAGCTACAGCGCGATGACTTCCATTACAATTCACTCACACCATTGCAGTGTTGTGGGTGTGTTCACATGGCGTGAGCCAGTCAAGTGTCAATCAGTTCGGCAGGAAGCGCTAGCTCCAACAACAAGTCGTTTGGTGCAGCCATCTTCTTTGTCTTGTACCAGCTTGATCACCAAAACAATGAAAAAAAATTTGACTTGAGGAGAGGTTGGGATTTCAACTCACAACTTCATGGTCAGCAGACAGCATTCATAACCACAAGGCCAAAAAGGAAAGGATAAATCGTGGGTTTTGATAAAAAATCGATACTGCTTTCCTGGGCAAATTGTTAACCATGGCAAAAGGCCGGAAACCTGGCCGAAATTCTAACTCCTTAACGGTTGGTCCAATTGTTCCGAAACCTTCACAGAACAATTTGCCGGGTCCTAAAAAGCCATTCTATGTACGTTGTTGTCCAAATTTCGCTTATCTTCATACTTTTTAAGACCCAAACCTGATTGTAAATCTTTTTGAAACAGACTATAGACGAGACAGTTTGGCGAATGCCATCACACAGGAAAACAACACATCATTTTACAAAAGGAGGGCCCGGGAATCTCTATTTTTTTCTTCTCGCCTAAAGGTAATAATTTTTTACATCGCAAGTCTTATGTATGTTTGGTAGATCTCTTCATATTTCCAGGTATTGCCCTGGCCAATATACCAATACAGAACCTATAAAGGGATACAGGGTTCCTTTAGATCTGAAACAACTCGTTATGCCTGCAATCATCACTAATGGTACTTTGGTGCACTCCCACGAATAAAATTAATATCAGAGACTCAAATCATTTTATTCAACTCAAAATATAGTACGCTTGGTACCTAGTGGTGGACGTGCACTTACTCGAAGTATGTGAACCCCCACAACAATGCACCAAACGCAGCGCCTGCTACGACACTAGCGCCCATAGCGATTATTATGCGGCGACAAATGGGTCGTTCCGCGCAGCAGCACCACTTCCTCCGTCGCGGCTGCGGGCGAGCTTCCTCTACTTCCTCTCCAGTTGCCTTTTGCTTCTCGGCGAATTCTTTCTCTGCTTCCAATATTGTGGAGAGAGGGAACGGATTCATTGCAGGCCTCACCGGCTGGATATTCATCTCGACGGCTGTAGATTCCATTTTTGCACTTCCAGATAAAAAGAAAATTAATGATAACAAGAATGGTAAAACTTCAACTTCTGTTTCTATACACTGGTGTTGGGACAGGCAATTTGTTAGATTTGGTTTTGTCTCTTTTATAGCAAACCAACAGCGAATGTGTACATTACATAGGCAATAGTATTGCGAACACAAACAAGTCATGTACATTTACGTGATTCACGTAACGCTGTAAACACTTTTACCATACTTCAGTACAAAATAGGTAGGCTAAGTATAGTACAGGATAGTATACTACCTGTTTTCTCTTTACACACATTCTACCCAGGCCTTCAGTATCTGAGAACGGGTTTATTCACAACGCCAATTGGGCCAATCGCGTGAAACCATGAAGCATGAGTGAAAGCAAAACGACAGCCCAGATTCAGAAATAAATAGAACACTCACTTGAAATGTAAGATTGAACAAAACTGCTTCACATGAAATCGCTACCTAATAAGATGGCCTACCGGCATGTAAAAGCGAAGTCATGCCTCTGCCAGTGTGGGCACAGCCGGCGGAAATATGCTGCAAAGGGGCTCCCGACCTTGCGGCCCCTAAGGCCTTCAGTGTTGTTACTGCAATCAAAAGGAGGTTCTTAAGTGATTACCTGCTAGCGGAAATTTCGACATAGACAAGGACGCAGCTCTATGTGTCCGGTACGAATAATCATGACTATGATGACCTTCGAAAAATATCTCCATTGCACACCGTACATAACAGGTTCTCAGCTGCATCGAATAGATTTACTTATGCCAATATTTCGCCCATTGGGCATCATCAGGGCATCCATGCAAAAGGAAGAGGCAAGCGCCAACATAAAATATACTCAGCAGAGGGAAAATACTAGAGACAATCACACCTACAAAAAGTGTAGCATCAACAGCTGAGAGCCTGTTAGGTACAATGGAGATATTTCCGATGTGAAAACAACACTGCAATGGAGTCTGAGAGATTTACGGAAAGGTTATGATTCCCTTCAATGCTCATATCACCATTGTAGTGTATGTCCCAAACCCGACACGACAATGACCATCAGCGACCTGTTGCTGCTCGGCGAATACTTTCTCTGCTTCCAAGATTGTCGATAGAGGGAACGGATTCATGGCAGGCCTCACTGGCTGAATATTCATCTCGATGTCTGTAGATTCCATTTTCACTGAGATGAAGAGAAAATGACAAGAACCGTACAATTTCAACTTCTGTTTGCTGGCTGGTATTGGGACAGACAATTTGTTAGAGGTGATTTTGTCTTTTATAGCAAACCAAAATCGAATTTGTACACTACATACATGCATGTAGCATCCCATACTCCAGGATCGGCCAAACAAACCCACGGCATACTTATGGCACGGCATCGTGGGATGAGAGCCATGGCAGTCTTGGAGAAGAAGCCGAGTCGCTGCACACCGCATATTGTGAGCGACCGTATGTGCTGCTTGAGGCACAGTTGGCTGTCAAATGTTATTAGGGTCCGGCGGATTCTGCCGGCAGAAAAATTGGCAGAATTCGGTGCTTTTCTGGTAAGTTTCATGCATGTTTGGTATGTGGATTAAGAAATGGAGCAGAATTCGAGGCATTGCCCGCCATAAGGTTTGTATGGTTCTGCCAATTTCACTGGTTTCGAGCAGAATATGCCACCTTTTCGAGCAGAATCCGCCGGTCCCTACTCCTAACGGGCAGAGCTGATCCACCTCAGGTACGTATATTACCTGTATTCGCTTTACACACATTCTATCCAGGCCTTCAGTTTTAGAGAACGGGTTTATTCACCAATTGGGCTATTCATGTAAAACCATGAAGTACGAGTCAAAGCAAAAAGCTAGACAATCCAAATTCAGAAATAAATACAACACTGAAATGTAAGTGTTGTGAACCCTTCTGATTCTCTAAAATCAGGAACGAACGACCACACGGCAGGAGAACAACTATTAACTCAGTATATTGCACTTTAATCGACATAATTATCTACTTCTAAGACCACCATCTAGCTAAAGCGTAACAAGGACAGCGTAAATCAGAAAAGCATACACATACAACATACAACTACAGAGCACACAGCAAATCGCACATAGCGCATGTAGCGTATACCACGTCGTAAACTTCAGCGGTACGGCGGAGTCGAGATACAAATGCATTGAACGAACACAATGTTACAAGCGAGAAGGCCTTCACACTTGAGAACTTGTGGTTTCATAACAGTAGGATTGAACGCAACAGCTTCACAAGAAATCGCTACCTAATAAGATTGCCTGCCGGCATCTAAAGGCGAAGTCATGCCTCTGCCCGTGTCAGCACAGCCGGCGGAAATATGCTGCAAAGGGGCTCCCGACCATGCGGCCCCTAAGGCCTTCAGTATTGTTACTGCAATCAAAAAGAGGTTCTTAAGTGATTACCTGCTAGCGGACATTTTCCACATAGACAATGACGCAGTTCTATGTGTCCGGTACGAATAATCATAACCATGATGACCTTCAATGCTCATACCAGCATTGTACAATCATCACTATGTACTAGTATCAGTACAGTGAATAGTTAAACCCAACACGAATGAAAAATGAGAAAATGGAATAAAAAAAATTGTGCCATTGTAGTGTATATCCCAAACCCGACACGACAATGACCATCGTAATCATGCTTACTGGTAACCATGGGTAACCATGGGCTGATCGATGAGCTCACTGCTTGTGAACGTATTTCCCTATCCTCCATCACGTCACTCATCGAACAGCTGCAGAAACAAACCTTTTTTGCACGTTATTAGGTGATATACCAATACAGAACCTCTAAAGGGATACAGATTTGCTTTAGATCTGAAACCACTCGTTATGCCTACTTCAGTGCAACAATCATATCAAAAAGAGGGACTTTGATGCACTCCCACGAATAAATACGTCAGAGACTGAAATCATTTTATTCAACTCTAATTATAGTACGCTTGGTACCTAGTGGTGGACGTGCGCACTTACTGAAAGTAAGTGAACCCCCACAACAATCCACCAAAAGCAGCGCCTGCTACGACACTAGCGCCCATAGCGATCATTATGCGGCGACAAATGGGTCGTCTCGCGCAGCAGCACGACTTCCTCCGTTGGGGCTCCGGGCGAGCTTCCTCTACTTTCTCTGCAGTTACCTGTTGCTGCTCGGCGAAAGCTTTCTCTGCTTCCAATATTGTCTGGAGAGGAAACGGATTCATTGCAGGCCTCACTGGCTGATTATTCATCTCGATGTCTGTGGGCTCCATTTTCACTACAAGATAAAGAGAAAATGACAATAAGAACCGTAAAATTTCAACTTCTGTTTCTAATCGCTGGTATTGGGACAGAAAATTTGTTAAGAGGTGAATTTGTCCCTTTTATAGCAAACCAACAGCGACTTTGTACACTACATAGGCAATGGTATTGCAAAAGCTTACATATACATGTGCGTGATCAACGTATGCTGTAATCACTTTTACCATACTTCTGTACAAAATAGGTAGGCTAAGTATAGTACAGTATAGTATATTACCTGTTTTCTCTTTACACACATTCTACCCAGGCATTCAGTATTTGAGAACGGGTTTATTCACAACACCAATGAGGCCAAACGCATGAAACCATGAAGTAAGTATGAGTGAAAGCAAAAAGACAGCCCAAATTCAGAAATATATAGCACACTCAATGGAAATGCAAGATTGAACGCAACAGCTTCACAAGAAATCGCTACCTAATAAGGTTGCCTACCGGCATGTAAAGCCGAAACTAATGCCTCTGCCCGTGTCAGCACAGCCGGCGGCAATATGCTGTAAATCTCATTGTACATATTCTCTTCCTGCAGTACTGTATGTGCCAAACCCGACACGACCATGACCATCATAATCACGCATGTGGGTAACCTTGGGCTTATCGCTTAGCTCACTGCTTGTGAATCTATTTATTCCCCCCCCCCCCCCTTCCTCCATCATGTCCCTCCTCGAACAGCTGCAGAAGCAAACACTTTTTGGACGCTGACAATCCTTACACGGCCCGCTTTAATAAGAACATGACGGCCGGAAGTGGAGACAACTGCATGCATAACCATTCCCAATCATCGTGACAATCGCCAACCAATGACAAAGGGTTCTCAGCATACATGTAGGTCTCCAGTGCCAGCAAATCTCTGTCAGGTGGTGTACTGGGACTTCTGTGAACAGTGAAAGATCTATTCTATGAGCCCATTTCATCGGGTTTCTGATTGTTATGATAGCTTTACTACCCTCACTTGTGTGAGCAAGCTCTGCCAGGTAGTGTACTGAGAAATATGTGGATAGTGAAAACGTTGTTTAGACTGAAACTCTAGCAAAGACATCCTCACCCATCGCAAACACAATTATTGTCACGTTAGCCATTGCCTAAGGCTCGCTTTGTGTGCGTTGCAACGAAAAGTTCTGTTCCACCTAGTGTGTTGTTTTCGATATATCAGACTGCAGTGGTAGATTTTTGTTGTGACCAGACGAGACCAGACGACGCTTGCAGACACCAGCACGAACACTGCACCAGTCACACTCCACAAAAGCTAGACGTTGCCTTGTTCGTTCCATTATGATGTTGGGAACTCTTCAGAGGAGAGGTAGATATTGAATGGAATGGGTTGAACTGAGTGATATTGTTCTATAGAACATATTGGCGCGATGTGTGTACACTCAACAAACTACCATGTGTGACAAATCAACACGAGAACGGAGAACGAAGGTGTTATGATTCATAATTATATGAACCCTGTGGACACAACTATTACAGTTGTTAAGTCAATCACAGGGGTAATGGGGTATACAGAATAGGTTGCGCTAACAAAACTATACGTCGCAAAGTATACTGACGTGGTGACCAAGACGTGTGTAAAGTAGAAGCCGATTGACAGCCAACAAATCATTTTGGGCGTCTAAAGTTGCTAACTGCACAAGACAACTACTTCACGAACCTCGAAAGCTGACGTTGGGGAGAAAGGAGTTTGTCATGAAGTGGCGAACTGTGGTGGCTAAAGCTACGTTTCCATCCACATCTTGACTACAGGGTTGGCGTCTAACGCTAAAATCCTTGCAGCAGATCATCCTTCTTCACATTAATGGAAGATTTCCTGGCAAAGGAAAAGTCATAATTTGTTGATACAATCTTCAGTAGGTGCGTCAAATGGTAGTGGTAGATTTTTTTAATGTGACCAGACGAGATCAGACTGACTATTTACACTAGGCAGTTTTTCGTGATCGAGTATACCATTAGATGGTTGGTTTTTAAAGAACGCTGCAGCCAATTGACGGGGCGAGGAGCCGGACGAGCAAAAGGCTGATTCGGTTAATGACACCTCGACTAATTGCGTTCTAGGCAAGGTTTCCACAGCCCGCCAATTCCATACTGGTGCAGCAAAGAAGCTCCATATTTGATTCAGATGAAGGAATGGTTACATTGTAGTTCTAGCTATACTATTCAGCATGACGTCAATTATGGTTATAAACAAACGTCTTGGAGACACCAGTTTTAATACAATCACAAGGAGGACTAATTTAGCTGTAAGCATTTTCAATTTGTCGACATGCATGAGTTAATTAAATGTAAAACGATGATTCCAGGGCACGCAACGAAAAAGAACGAAAGGAATTGTTCAGAGCTGTTTTCTTGTTACGGTCATCAGTGAATCTACGTAACATTGGCATGGGTACAACTTGGAACAACTCTTTTAAATGGACAGAATAAAAGTGAAGTATTCGTATCACTCTTTTGTTTGAAATAGTGGTTGCGACTTCGGCGACTGTGTATTGAGCGGTGAGTGGTGCTTTCTTTGCAAGTTTGCCGAGTCGAAGGTTCGATGGACTTCTCGTGTGCTCTGGATGGCGGTCGTGAGTCAGTCAAGTGTCAAGTCAATTCGGCGGAATAGTGCAAGCTCCAGTGTGGGAGTAAACCCACTCTTTTGTTTGTTGACAAACAAAAGAGTGATGCACACCACACCAAGATTAGTGCTGCACGTACATGTATACAGCGGGCGAATGTTTCAGCGGTTAACAACATGCATGTGTGAAAATACACGAGCATCAGCAAAACAAAGCAAAACATAAACAAACGGGAGGGAACTGTGAACGGAGGGGGCAGTAGTTTGGTGAGTGCGATTCCCCCACCCCTCTTCAGAGTCAGAGCGCTCTAAAACTGCGCTTAACACAGCGAGAATCATCAAATCAGTTCTGGAGTTCGGCGTACAGTGTATGGGAAATGCCGATCTGCTCATACGTCATAGTTTTTTTGTGTTTTTTAGCAGGATGAAAAGAGCACAAATGAAACCAAACAGACAAAACCAGAGGCAAATGGTATCAAATACGAATGCCTGCCTCAGCAACCACCAAGGTGGGAGGTGAGTCCAACTGCACCGGCCGAGTATTCCGGGATCCGCGCAAACACATCACGCTGGACTGGAGTAGAATAGAACCTGGGTTAAGGGTCAAACAGGATTAGGGATCGAAGCCCCGGGGGGGTCACTTGGCACGTACATTGTGCGGGTGATCCTTCGGAGCCCGGGGGGGGGGGGGGTCACTTGGCACGTACATTGTGCAGGTGATCCTTTGGAGCCCGGGGGGGGGGGGCGTCACTTGGCATGTACATTGTGCGGGTGATCCTTATACCGGGATTTAATTTCCGGCCTTAGGGGGGTCCCTCGTCGGTTTCCGAGGAAGCCGTAACTTTTTCGCATCAAACTATTTTCCGGAGTTCATCTACTCACAAGAAGTCGTTTTGCACACCTTTTGCAGTGTACGGGAAATACGGGGCCATTCACTGCGTACGAGAGTCGTGTACGAACCATTCTTGGATATACGGTACATCCTGCTACCGTACACAGAGGTAGCAGTTGACAGAGTACGGTACGGTAGTTGTGCTCTGTTCTGGTCATATGAGTAGCGTCAGTACTCGTACGGGTATCTCATTCACTACAGTCGTCTAGTGATGAGCTGCTGATCGGACGAGCAGCGTCTGGTGCCCTGATAGGATTCAAGCGACGATCCATTGGTTTTCTTTTACGCGTAACTGTACCCATCAAACGAAGACCCCGTCCCCCACTTGTGTTTGGTGCAATGGAACAGGACAAGGAAAACACGTCCGACTCTCGTGAAGATAAGTCTAAACTCCCTGAAGTGCTCGCCGCCCTCACACCGGCAGACAGCCAAGAGAGCAGCATATCGGCAACCAGTGTCGCGGGCTGTGCCACGGAAGAGTATCCTGAGGGTGTCAAGAAAAGCCCAGGTTGCGCTAAGATCACGACGGCTCTTGAAGTTCCCTTGCTGCAAACAACAACGGATCAGGAACCAGCGCTCTCGCCGCCGTCCACTCCGCCCAACCCGCCACCGTCCCCCAGCAGCCCCTCCGTGGAGATGGATAGCAGAGATAATTCTGAACAGGCAACACCTGCCAGCGACGTGCAAGTTAAACTGGCAGCGCATGCCTCCGACGCGCCAGATGAACAGGCCCGACCGGACGCCGAGAACAACACGGAGTCCCGTCGTGAAAAGAAGGTTACTTTGTGGACAAAAATCAAAGAGTTCGTGTCTGGTCGCAAGCGCGTGAAGAAGGAGGTGAAGCCTCCCCCAAGCACCATAGGATTGGACTCACACGAGTAGAACTCTCCGCATACAGAATACATGCAGCCGCTAAATTTTCAGTGCACCTGCAATGTGGAGCTGGTAGCCTTACCTGCATGACCTTGCCGCATGTGTTTTTAACCCCATAGGCCTCATTTGTATTACTGGCCATCTCTTTCACGGGAAAAGCGCAGCCCAATTGGCAAAAAAATGAACGCGCAGTCCACAGCCCCAGATAATGAAAACCATTTGAACTATAGAACAATACCCATTTAATACGCCATGCATAATTATTCTTGATTATTTTGCTTAGCTGGATCCGTCGCCGTTGTAATAATTATAGTTATTAGATCTATCGTTTTGAAGCTAGTCTCTCTCTCTTTCTACTCTCTGTTTCTCTAGTCTGCTTCTGAATTATCTTTTGTCGTGCTTATGTTCCCCCTTCACCTTTCTGCTTTCCACTTTAATTTCTATATTTCACAAAAGTAAATCATGTAATATTAGCAAAGCCGAGTTGCCATTGAGTCATTAAATAGTGCTGCGGGCTCCCATACAAATCGCGCTGGGTGTCGCGCATCTCCCGGTGCGCGTATGGCCATTGCAGACTCAAGATATTCTGTTCAATGTATTCATTCCTAGTAATTTCCTACAGTTCTGAACTTCATTCACAAAACGGATCTCTGGACAATAGGGAGGTTTAGTTCCCACGTAACGGAAACGCGTACGTGGGTAATACACGTAAAGTGGATTGCAATGTGTTGTTTAGTCACACCGACACGTAACGAAAACTAGTGAAATCTTTGCAGTCGTTTCGATGGAAACGACATTTATGTGAGCGGGAAAGTTTTGAAAGTTTGAAAACAGTTTCGAAGTCGACACCACGACAAAAGTAATTAGTTGTTTTGGTCAATAGTTCTTTCATGTTCTTGTAGCAACTTTGGATTTTCGTTGTCCATCTGTGTTTGTCAATCAAGTATATGTCCTCATGGCTCTCGCACCTGTCCTCTGCGAGCAGAGCTATGTCATCTCTAAGCGAAAAAACGCACAGTATTCTTCGTTGGGGTTATCTTGGGCGTACTGACAACAACCACTCCTCAACACCAACCATGACGAAGAAAAGTGAGAGGAAAGGTTCAACGGTTGCACGAAACTACAAAAATTGTAAGCAGGGCGAAAAAGTCGTTCCACACTTAGTTTAATTTCGGGTGATCTAAATCCGCTACATTTGAGCACACTCACAACCAGCGCAATGTGCTGCACTTTCATTTTCACTCGCGTTCTGGCCGAACGTGGGTGAGCCTCCATACACGGCATGTTGTGAATCAGACAACGTCTGTAAGTGGGTCACTGAGAATCACGTGGTACACCCACGTAAAGTATTCACGGATTACGTGGGACTTAACCTCCCTAACCAGGCAGGCACAGTGGGTTGGTCAAAGACCATGATTGAGATACGAGAGGTACCTGGTTCAAGTCCTGCCTGGGAGCGGTTTTCCAGCCGTGCTGCTACCCACAGTCAACTGGGAAATTGTGGCCAGGCACAATATTACAAGGGATACATGGATGCAGCTCGCGCATCCTGCCGACTGACGTGAAACTTGACGGACACACCACAGCGTCTTGAACACACGAGAAGCCCGTTGAACCTTCCACTCTATAAATCTGCAAAAAAGCACCACTCCCTTCTCAATACACAGTGTTTCGGGGAATTCACCCCACATCAGTTGAGCTTGAGTGGGCTAATGAAATTTCTGCTCCGAGAGCACTGCATTATGTAGTGATCTCCTGGCCAAAACATCACTAGGGATACCAACTTACAGTAGCGCTCCGCTTCCAACGCAACAAACACTTCGTGAGCACGAGGCAGCAGCATGCGTCAGTGTCGCATAAGGAGTTGGGAGAACAGACGTTGAGGGTCATTTTCCATTCGCAACGCTGTCACCTCCACCCATCTAGTCGCATTCCCGAGCGAGGGACAACAGTACGAAATATGTTGCGATATCGGCGATGATTAGTGAAAAAAGTGTCTGCTCCGAACGTCGGAGCGCGCGCTTCCCGCCGAGAGACTGGAAACTTGACTGGCGCACGACTGAGTCTGGAGCACACGAGAAGCCCGTCGAATCTTCCACTCGGCAGACCGGCCAGAAATGTCTCGTAAGCAAAAAAGAGAAAAAAGCACCACTTCCTGCTCGATACACAGTGTTTCGGGGGAACTCACCGCTCATCAGTTGAGCTTGAGTAGGCTAAAGAAATTTCTGCTCCGAGAGCACTGCATTATGTAGTGCTCTCGGAGCCAAAATATCACTAGGGATACCAACTACTACTACTCACAGTGACACTCCGCTTCCAGCAACTAACACCTCGTGAGGGTGTGCTGCCACATCGGCGAAACCCATTTCAGCGCGGTTGATACCAGCGCCCCCTCATGAGCATTCCCCACTTCCCACAGTACTCAATTCGGCATGACCCGAATCGAATGTCTCCTATCACAGCTTGACTCAAATAGCTTCTGACTCAATTCAACTAGGCAGATTTCGAGTCAAACTAAAAATCTCATGAGGCAGAGAATAAACAAAAATTAATGGCATGCTACGCTGCTGACGCAAGTTGTGCCAACACCGTTGAGCAACTCCAGCACACTAATCTTTCGATCTTCCAGTCTACGCTGCAGCGTTGCGATTCAAGCGTTCAGTTGGGCATATTTTCGCACCAGGCAGCAGAGTGAGTCAGTAGTAGGCATTGGCGGATAATGCTAGAAAAGGTGTCAGATTCTGCTCGAAAAGCAGTGAAATTGGCAGAACCATACAAACCTTATGGCGGGCAATTCCTCGAATTCTGCTCCATTTCTTTATCCATATTCCAAACATGCGTGAAACTTACCAGAAAAGGTACCGAATTCTGCCAATTTTTCTGCCGGCATTATCCGCAAAGACCTAGTCAGTAGAGAAGTTAATATGCACGCTATTTCCGACGTGAAGCGCAATTTCAGGTCAACTTTGGCGTAAAACTACAAATTTCGACGTGAGTTGCAGGTCACTCGAGTTGTTTTTCGACGCGCGAGCCAAATAACGCGAGCTGAACTTCGCGTCGCGTCAGAAATTACGTGCATCTTAACCTCTCTAATGTCGCACATGGAGTTGTGCTATCACCAACTGATGAGGGGTGCCAATACACTGTGTGTTGAGCAGGGAGTGGTGCTATCTTGTAGGTTTGCCGAGTGGAAGGTTCGACGGGCTTCTCGGTGCTTCAGACGCAGTCGTGAGTCATTCAAGTATCAAGTCAGTCGGCAGGAAGCGCGAGCTCCAATGTTCGGATCAGACACTTTCTTCACTTGATCAGTGAAGAAAGTGTACCGCCGATGTCCCAACATCTTTCGTACTGATCTCTGGACTTTGTCAAATCTGATCTAGGGCAAATTAGGCTCCAAAACCTAATGCTTAGTACTAGTATTCAGGGAATGGATTTAGGACGAGCTTTTCTGCATTGCAATGTTGACACACGCCGAAGCATGTATGGTCATATTATCTAGGGAGGGCCCAAATATGCCCAACTATTTAGCATATTAGCCACTTGCTTCAAAAATGTCCCTCGAAATCACCCAAGGCAATGTTGGGGTAAGGTAGATAGCAACCCATATAGCACAATAGATTTACTCTTTGCTGAAATTTCTTGGATATGGTATTGAAATGATTATCGAACTTAAGATTGCTGCTGAGCTGCACTCCTAAATGTTTACAATCCTCCTTGAAGTTTAACTTTAAGGAGGCTCCAACCTTCTGCGCTGCGCAGCCGGTCTGGCGCTCTGTTTTTTGCAGGCAAAAGTCTTGTTTTTGCCGATAAGTGCGAAAAGTTGGGAAATTCCCATCTCAACTCACTAAAATTTGAACTCCGCGATCGACAGTCTTATCAGGGAATATTGTTTCATTCTTCACCTGTAGTCTTCCCTGGGCCCCATCGAGGTTCCTGTTGTTTTTTCTTCCAATGTGTCAGTGGGTATCAGGGCATGTTTTCAAAAGCATCGCTGGTGTGAGCAAGAAGTTGACTTCACAGCTCGATTTCTCGAGATCCTGAGCAATTTTGCTTGACGAAAAAATGACCAAGGAGAACGGAGCCAAGCGTCTCGATGGCTGTGTAACACCAGGGACCAAAACCTACTGTAAGCGCGTTTTGGAGAGAGAGATTGAAGTGGGTGCACAGACTCTGGTAAGTGGATCCACTTCTAATTCTCAAGTGGCGAAATATATTGCTACGCTGAAAACATTGCAGTCTTGAGTGAGTGGTAAATCGTTGGTGAGCTACTGCTCAGTGACTTGGGCTATTTACGAAAGCTGTGACCTGTCAGCTGCCAACGTCGCCAGCAGTAAGTCATCACCTGCGTCCACTTGAATAAAATGCAGCACTGAAAATTGAGTATGTTGTTTTGCAGTGTACTATTCTCTATTGTCAGAGTGTGAAGTATTTTGTAAATGTTGTGTTGTACAGCACCAGTGATTTGAAAATATTCCTACACTACTCGCACCAGTTCTATTATGATGAATGCATGCACCTGTACCCATAAGCACTATGTGCATGCACATACGCAGGCACGCGTGTGAGCCTACATGTTGTGTGTGTGCGCGCGCGCGCACGCGCGCAGTGCATGTTCTGTGTGTGTGCGCGCGCGCGCACGCGCGCAGTGCATGTTCTGTGTGTGTGCGCGCGCGCGCACGTGTGCACAAGTGCATGGACAGCAGAATATGGTAACTAAGCTCAAGAGCATGCATTTTGCATGTGGGTGTATGCTATTGCGGGTGCGCGTATATGACGTACATGTATTTGTGTGTGCAAGAGGTACTTGTTTGTGAGCATGTGCATGGAAGCGTACATGTATGTATCAATGTGTGCAATGCGCATGCACCCACATACACTTGTGGTTGTTCCATGTCATTGGGAATAGTGTTATGATTATACCTAATGGGTGCTACAATTACTAGCAGTCGTTCATTGCCAATATTGAGCGGAACATGCATCTACATTGTACATGTACTACAAACATGAAACTGCCCCCCCCCCCCCCCCCCCAGAATATAATAATTGTTATCCTCCTCAAGCTCTTTGCCTGTTGCTTTATGAGAAATACTAGGAGTGAAATATTGCAAGAGTTGTGATGCAAAGCTGGTCTGAACTGCGCTCAGGGTCAGTAGGCCTCGGCCTGGATCATGAATAACGTTGTGCATGGATCATGCCGATATCCAGATCAAGGGCTAAAAAGCCCAGGAACCATGGCCTCATCTAGTCTCCATGTATACTATAACAATCTGGGGGACCATTCAATGCTTTTGACACAAAAATTGGAGTAATACCACAAGGAATGCATAGAATGATCACCTTACCTGAAAAATAACAATTCCAAGAATGGTGGAAAATCGGCCAATTTTCTGTCCTATTTTTATTTGTGGAGGTCTAAAATGCACGGTTACCCCCCTAAAATTATATATTTCTAGTTTCTATGAAGTATGAGGATCCCAAAAATAAAATAAAAAGGGCATGTCCATGAAGAAAATATGAAGCTGTGCACCCAATTGTACTTTGCGGACGGGCATTTCTGCGAAGTTCATTTTGTACCAAAATTACTATTTTTCTGAGTAGTCAATGCTGATTGCCAGATTTTCTTGCTCAAATGCTTCACTGTGATGTGTGAAAGGACTTGCAATCACAAAGAGAAGCCAGACAACTGGTAAATCTGAAATATGACCCCAAAACAAGCAAATTTAGGCCGAAATCGATAAATACACCCACCCCTAGAAATACACCTCAAACAGCCTTATCTCCGCGGAAACACCCCCTGAATTTTTTTGTGGAGTAACATGGGATGATATAGAGCACACTCATCCACAAAAAGGAGGGGGTTTATGAAGAAAAAAATCACCCCCAAAGAGTTGGAGCCTCCATAAGTCTACATTGTCCATCTGCACAGAGTGTCCAGGAGGAAGGTTGTAATTGGACATTATCATACTTGTCTTGCCTGCAGAGAACGTGCCGTGGATGTTTCTTGCCCAGTGTTGGCAGCTCACTAAATCGGCTTCGACGTTGGCTAGGTTACCAGAATCAGTACGTGTGTGAAAGTTGAGGAGGGTGACATCATCTGCAAACAGATAGGGGGAATAATCTACGTGGATATAATAATTTCAATATAGCTATGAAAAGGATGAAGGCCGCAGACATCACGCAACTACGTTACTTGTTTGACATGTATTTACTTGGTTACTTGGTTACGTAATCTTGTTACCTTTTTGCGTTTCCTCTAGTGGTTTTATTGCACTTGTATCTTGTTGTTATTTCTAACACCTTTCTATTTACAGTATTTAATTTCAGTTTATTTGGTTGTATCCTTAGTTCCGTATTTTTCCCACTGATGATAGGAACAAGAAAATCGATCTTAGGTTTTCAATAATATGTTTGTTATAAAATACACAGTAAATACATGTCAAACAAATAACGTAGTTGCATGATGTCTGCGGCCTTCATCCTATTCATAGCTATATTAAGATAGGGGGAAGTATGCTTTACAATTTTAGGGAGAGAGTTGATATAAGAGAAGGGGTGCTAGATGGGACCCTTGAGAGACTCCACAGGACAACTCATAGCGTTCAGATACTGCATCCTCTAGGCCTACTGATAGGCTTCTGTTGCATAGATAGCTCTCAAATCAGGGAATTGCTTCCTGTTCCACGAAATCGCTCAGATGGCTGGTCAGGCTAGCGTGGTGTACTTTATTAAACGCCTTGGTGAAGTCCAAGAATACACAATCAAACTTCATGTTTTTATCTGCGACGCGTGCCATCTGATGAGTTAGGGGAAATAGTTGGTCAGTGGCAGATCTTTCGGGAACGTATGCGAACTAGCATGTAGATAAGATGTTTTGGACTAGAAAATTACTTAGGCATAAGGCGATACGATGTTCAAAGATGCGGCTAATGGGGTGAAGAAGGGAGATGGGTCAATAGTTGGTAGGTAGGTGGGCACTACCTCTACGTTTATACATGGGTTTTACAGTAGCAGATTTCCAGGCTGATGGGAAGGAAGACATTGACAGACTCTTGTTAAATAGGTATGAAAGCGATTCGCACAGTAAGTCCGCCATGCTCTTAGGTATCGGGACTAAATAGTTGGCTGAAGTCGCCTTCAGAGACGAGAGATGGACAAGGTCATGGTAAACTTGTCTCGGGGTAAATCTGGGTAACTTAAAACAGATTAATGGTTGGGCAACAGGGTTAGCAAATGTTGCTGCTTTCGGTGAGCCTTCTCTGCAGAAAACTGGGCCTTTGACCGAGTCTCACGCGAACCGTGAATTTTTGGGACAAAATTTGAAAAGGTTTTATGAAGAGTCTGTAGCGACCTCGCTGCATGACGTCAGCTTCCTCACCAGATATACGCATGCGCATGAAACATTTCTTCCTCTTTGTTCTAAATAAAACAACAACAATTAGACAAAGTTGCCCTCTCCCTCGGAGTTGTAATTTATTAGGCCCCAGGGTGGTATGCCCCGGGATTCATCTGTCTCCCCCGTGAACAGATACGACCTCTGCCATCTTTGGTGCCTAAAAGTCCGTGTTATTTTTCTACGAACCTTTCATAAAACGTTTTCAAATTTTGTCCAAAAGTAAAAATAAAACTGTACGAGGGTGGAGAAGGCTCTTCTCCAGAGATTCACCGAAAGACATTTTCAAACTTCACCTCCACCTTGCCGATAAACTGAAAAATGCGGTCAAAATTCCTGAAAAAGTTGTTCCACTCCAGCCACCTTGATTTATACCAGTTTCTCTGACTTCTCTTTTCTTCTTCTCCTAGAAGCTAGAGAATAAAGAACGCACCCTTAGGGCCCGGTCACATTGAGGGAACAGGCAACAATCCTCAGGTTATAAACCGGGAATAATTTTTCTGCTTTTCATCACGGCCACACTGCATACGCACAATGAAAAAATCTCACTCACGCGAGCAATTTGTTTGTCACCATTCTTTTCTGGCTGCTCTTCCCACTGACTGCCGTCAGGCCCCGTCTCTTACTTTCCTGGCGGCAGACAGTGGAATGCTCTTCCCACTGACTGCCGTCAGGCCCCGTCTCTTACTCTGTAAACATGGTAAATTTTCACCTAGGGGTCCCAGTAAAAAGGCAACGCCTGTTGGGACTCCCCTAGTAAAATAATAAAATCTACTACTACTACTACTACTGGCAGTCTGTCAGCCCCGCTCCTGGGCCAGAGCTGCATCAGCACGGCCTATATAGCATCGCTCCACTTCATAACGCAATAAAAAACAAGGAAACTCGAAGAAATCCAGGTGGAAGCCGCGGATGATAATTCTTCGGCGGAAAAGCGAGGCCTCGAGCTGAGTTTCATCGAGTGGATGAAATCTCTCAAATCTCCCGCACAGCGGCAACTATCCATGGTAACCACGGATTTTTTTTTCAAATTTTCCCTCAGTGTGACCTGCCCCTTATCTCGACAGCGAATCGCAACACGGTGTTCTACGGTACCGTGCCGCCGTACACTGGTCGCCTACCTGCACCAATCAAACGCACACTCGATGTGTACTTTAGTTCAGTCAAAGTGACTGCAAGTGATCTACCAGGATTCCCGTACCATCGTACCGTACAGGTTAATCTGGCTACGGGAAAAAGATTTGGGTTTGCAGCAGGCTACGCACTTTGTGGTGCGTACAGGGCTGATATATTGCCAGCGCACGTGGCGGCGAGTTTAGATTTTCAGACTCCAGGACACAATGCGGCAAGTGGGATAAACACCTTAACCGGCGTCCAAGCACAACATTCTACGAGTTCAGTGTTCTGAATTTTTGTTCAGTTTGTTCACAACCCAGCTGACATGGACGCGCTAACAACGGCGTTTGATGACACCCCATGCGCGAAGCCTGAGGGCAGCAATGGACAGGCCACGCCGGATGATGAGAACAGGACATTGTCCCGCCGAGAAAAGAAAGTTACGTTTGGGACGAAAATCAAAGACGTCGTGGCTGGTCGCAAGCGCGTGAAGAATGAAGTGAAACCTCCCCCAAGCACGATAGGATTCAACTCACACGAGTAGAACTCTCCGCATACAAAATACTTGCAGCCGTTGAATGTCAGTACATCCTGCAATGTGGAGCTGGTAGGCTGACCTACATGTATATGACCTTGACCCAAGTGTTAACCCCGTAAGCCTCATTTTTATTACTCGCCATCAGGCACACATCCTCTTTTGCGAGAATAGCACAACCCAACTGGAGAAAATGAACGTGCAGACCAGAACCCCAGATTTGGAAAACCATTTGAACTATGGAATAATACAAATTTAATAATGCATTATTATGCGATGAATCTTCTTGATTATTTTGCTTAGCTGGATCCGTCGCTGTTATATAGTTAGATATATCGTTTTGAAGCTAGTCTCTTTCTTTCTACTCTCTGTTTCCCTAATCAGCTTTTGAAGTATCTTTTGTTGTGCTTATGTTCACCCCTCACTTTTCTGCTTCCACTTTAATTTCTATATTTCACAAAAGTAAATCATGTAATATTATTAGCAAAGCCGAGTTGACGCTGAGTCATTGACTAGTGCTGCGGGGTCCAATGCACTTCGAGCGCTGGGTGTCACGCATCTCCCGGTGCGCGTATGGGCATTGCAGATTCAAGAACTCCTATCCAATGTATTCATTCCTACAGTTTACAGTTTATTCACAAAATTGATTTCCGGATAGTGTCAAATCTGATCTATATGCCAATTTGGACTCCAAAACCCAATTCTTAGTGTTGAGGGAATGGTTGGTTGGTTGGTTGGTTTTTATTTAACTTCGCACATTCAAACGGGATGACGACCCAATAAAATGACGGCGAAGGCTTAGCCTAGAAGTGGCTATGGAGGGGAATGGATTTATGGCCGGAATTTCTGTGTTGCAATGTTGACACGCGGCCGAAGCATGTACGGTCATATCTTCCACCTTTTCGAGAAGTATACACCGGCCACCAAAAACGTATTGGAACAGCATTCCCAACTGCATGGCCAAACAAATTGGACAGTTTCCCTGAATGGACTGTGGGTACCCTAATCAGTATCAGCAAGAGTAGATCTACTCTTGGTATCAGCCATGTTCTTAACGACAATCTTACCTCTCGTCATGAAATTCAGAGACAATACTAAAACAAAGTCTACTGCCATTGTGAACTTTGTTTTGAACGATAGTCATTTCGTGGTAGCCAAGTTCTCGTCCGAATACATGAAGTTACATTCGGATAGGGTCGGGAATTGTGCTGCTATATGCGAAGTAATAGGGTTTTCATTTAACCCGACGAGACCACACGACGCTTGCAGACCACAGCACGAACAGCTTACCAGCCACACTCCACGAAAGCAAGTAGTATTACTGCTGACAACTCTCTCTCTCTCACCATCATTGTCTGGGTCTCAGGTTCTCACTATTCACACACAGCCTTTCTTCTCTCCCTTTCCCCATGGTGCGTGATGTGCGCCTTGATCCCGAGACCATTGGTCGGGGTAGCGCACTTCACCTCACCGGCACAGCTCAATAGCACCTACACGCCCTTTGTAGTCCCCTATGTTCTCTTGATGTTGTTGTTGATGTTCTCTTCCATCCTATGTAGGCATGTGCACTTTCATAAAAAATATATAAAGTAAAAAGTCTTGTTTCGTTCCATAAAGATGACGGGGAACTCAAAGAATTATATGCGAAGTGTTGTTTTTTGCGAGATGGTGCTAACGACACGTGATTACCTATGTGTACATGTATAAGAGTTGCAGACATTACCAATCACCATAAGACCGAACTGCCACCGAATGGACGAGTTTATCTCAGAATTGCAATTTTCGTGCTACGCTCTTCGGTGGAGTCTACGGAATTGTGACATGTTTTATTGTTATGTTTTAGTTGTGTATGTAGGTACTCGGGACCAGTAGAGAGTATCCAGTCAAATGACATCTAAACCCCATGATTTAAAAATGCAATAAATCATACACAGGAGAAGAAATCAGAAAATGCATGTGTAAAATAAAGAATTTCAAACCCAAACCAAAAAAACTTCAAATCAATTTTTTTATTAAAAATAAACTCAATTCAAAAGGAATGAAAAATATCAATTGTGCACTCATAATCATGTATAAACAATTAAAATGAAACAATTCCAGAACGTTTTCGTGTGACCATCATCAGTGGAACATCGTCACATAGTAAGAATCACTAAAACAACCAGTTATATAGCTAGAGTAACATGAAAAGAAGCGTGAGAATGCAGCACAGCTAGCGGTTATGCATAACGCGTGTAGTGTGAACCTTTGCAGTGTATCTGAGAATGGTAGCAGTAGATGAATGTGGCAGCTGTGAGTGCGTGTGAACAAAAACTGGTGAGTGCGTATTATTTAAAAAGTGTGAGTGCTACAACATTTTCTTTTTGCTTGCATAGAACAGGGTCACGTGTGCGAATATATACAGCTTCCAACACCTGCAACTGCTTAAAGAAACGCGCGCGACAAATAACACTAAACCAGGAATCGTCAAACAACTTACGACAATCCGGACTGGACACCAAATGCTTGTAGATGGCAGACTTGCTCTTGTCGATGTCGAACTCCCCCTCGTCCGTATCACTCTCATCCTCCACTTCCCGTTCCTGCTCACCCTTACTTTCCTCCTGACCATCCTGTTCATCCCCATCATCATCCTCCATCTCCATCTCCTCATGCCATCGCTTCTTTCTCCTTGACGTGTTCACTGCTGCGCCCGTACTTTCACCTGCCACTACTGGTTCCGCCTTCTCCATTTTTCTCAGTCGTGTCTCCGCTAGTCTCTGGCTTCTCCTCAGATTCGTTTTTCCTCCATTTTCATTTCGTTCTCCTGGTGATCTTTCCGTTACCGCCATCGGGTTTGTTAATGAACGGTCGTCCGGTGGTCTCCCATGCCGTGTTGTTGTCGTCAAGAGTGACACCAGATTCGTGTGTTGCGCTACTGTTGAGTCCGGTGTTGTATCCGTTTCTGGTTGTGTTGTAATACTGACAGGCGTAGTAGTAGGCAACGGGTGTTTTCTCGGCCTCCCACGCTTTGGCCTGCCTGCCCTGGCCGCTTTTGACAACAAGGACAATGGGACGTGTTGTTTGATACGTTCGGACAAGTGTTGAAGCGTCCTGCCAACATACCGACTACCGCACTGTCGGCATTCAAAATGATAAATGAGGTGACTCAAATGATGGGTCGGCAGGACGTCCTTCAACACCGTGAACGAACGTATCGTGGTGAAGACAGTTACTACATTCACTGCATAGTACGTCTTCTGGACAATAGACTTGACAATACGACTGACCTTTGTCGACTCCGCGCCTTTCCAAGGCAGGCACAGGAAGACACGACAAGGAGCCGGGCCGATTGTCAGTTCCTTACGGGGCGCATTGTTCGTGAGTAGTTTCGCTAATAGTGATCCTGGATATCCGTTCTTAAGAAAGACAGAGCGAAGGAAATCAAGTTCTGCTTGCAGTTTACTCTCGGAGCAAATGCGTCTTGCCCTGTCAGCTAAGTTTCGGACTAGATTGGTCTTGTATTGCGAAGAGCAATATGAATCGTACATAATATACTGACCAGTGAATGTAGGCTTACGATACACCGATGTCACACCACCCTCACATGTCTTTTCCACGAGTACATCTAAAAACGACAATTTGTTGCAATCCTCGTGTTCACATGTGAAGCGTAATGCAGGGTGGACATCATTCAACTCATCTAGTTGTCAAAAGCGGCCAGGGCAGGCAGGCCAAAGCGTGGGAGGCCGAGAAAACACCCGTTGCCTACTACTACGCCTGTCAGTATTACAACACAACCAGAAACGGATACAACACCGGACTCAACAGTAGCGCAACACACGAATCTGGTGTCACTCTTGACGACAACAACACGGCATGGGAGACCACCGGACGACCGTTCATTAACAAACCCGATGGCGGTAACGGAAAGATCACCAGGAGAACGAAATGAAAATGGAGGAAAAACGAATCTGAGGAGAAGCCAGAGACTAGCGGAGACACGACTGAGAAAAATGGAGAAGGCGGAATCAGTAGTGGCAGGTGAAAGTACGGGCGCAGCAGTGAACACGTCAAGGAGAAAGAAGCGATGGCATGAGGAGATGGAGATGGAGGATGATGATGGGGATGAACAGGATGGTCAGGAGGAAAGTAAGGGTGAGCAGGAACGGGAAGTGGAGGATGAGAGTGATACGGACGAGGAGGAGTTCGACATCGACAAGAGCAAGTCTGCCATCTACAAGCATTTGGTGTCCAGTCCGGATTGTCGTAAGTTGTTTGACGATTCCTGGTTTAGTGTTATTTGTCGCGCGCGTTTCTTTAAGCAGTTGCAGGTGTTGGAAGCTGTATATATTCGCACACGTGACCCTGTTCTATGCAAGCAAAAAGAAAATGTTGTAGCACTCACACTTTTTAAATAATACGCACTCACCAGTTTTTGTTCACACGCACTCACAGCTGCCACATTCATCTACTGCTACCATTCTCAGATACACTGCAAAGGTTCACACTACACGCGTTATGCATAACCGCTAGCTGTGCTGCATTCTCACGCTTCTTTTCATGTTACTCTAGCTATATAACTGGTTGTTTTAGTGATTCTTACTATGTGACGATGTTCCACTGATGATGGTCACACGAAAACGTTCTGGAATTGTTTCATTTTAATTGTTTATACATGATTATGAGTGCACAATTGATATTTTTCATTGCTATTTTACGACTGTTGTCTCCTCGTCGGTTATTTAAATTCAAAAGGAGAAAAAATAACAAAACAAAAAAACTCATGATTGTTGTTTTAGGTAATTCTCAGGACCTGGTAATCCGGTGGTGGTGTTCAACAATTCTAACAAGACAAACGCATCAAATGTAGATGTCCTAGCTTTGTTTTGATTTGTAGAATGATGTGATCTGGTCTGGGATCATATCCCTCACCAAGGAGCTTTGCCGGAAGGGTTTTGGGCTCACGGTTGTACGATTCTCGACTCTCCACACTGAATAACGAGCAAGGTTTCGCCAGACACTTTGGATTAGCCGCCTGCGGATCGCAACATCGTGCTGTACCGTACCGTGCCGCCGTACACTATACACCTGCCTGCACCAATCAAACGCACCTTTTACATGTATGTGTGGCCCAGTCAAAGTGAATGCAAGACACTGTGATTCCCGTATCACCGTTCATGGTACCGTACCGGTTAATCCAGCTACGGGAAAGAGCTTTGGATTTGCAGCAGGCTACGCACTTTGTAGTGCGTACAGGACTTGTGCATTGCCAGCACACATGCTGGCGAGTTTAGATTTTCAGACTCCAGGACTCAGTGCGGCGAGTGCGTCGAACACCTTAACCGGCGTCCAGGCACAACATTGTACGAGATCAGTGTTCTGAATTTGTTCACAACCCAGCTGACATGGACGCGCTTACAACGGCGTTTAAGAAAATGACTAATTTGCGATCCGTAGCGACAGCTGACACTCCATGCGCCAAGCCGGAGGACAGCAATGGAGACTCCGGGTCAAACAAAGACCGTAAAATGACGAAGACCAAGAGCCTCACGTCCGCTACGAACTCCAAAAGCAGCAGTCTTTTTGACCTCTTTAAATCCCATTCCGGTTCGACCGGCGTCTACCCTGACGCAACTTCACCGCTGCTGCGATCGCCGGCCGATGTACGGAAGAGTAAGAGCGTTGCGAGTGTCGGAGATCCCCGCGAGCCACCGGCTAGAAAATCGTTCTTGGACTCTCGCCGACGATCCCATCCACAGAGTGTGGAGGTGGGATTCGCCGAGCAGATTCCTGCGCCGCAGAACAGCGTGCGACACATAATTTCAGAGCCTTGCATCTCCCAAGCGAAGTGCGCGGAAGAGGTGACGCTTGTGCGAATTCCGCATTTCGAGGATGTTCTGCAATATCTTAGTGTGCTACATCGCAAGGAGGACGACAAGGTGATTGTGTACGAAGCCAGAACGCGCTGCGACATCGGCTCCATTCCCAAAGGTACCGATTTGGCTCTGAAAGTCCTGAGCAATAGGAAACCGTCGATGGAGAATCAGTTCCGAAATGAGTTTCTTACGCACGTTCAGTGTTCGTCTATGAAGCATCCGAACATCGCGCAATGCTACCCTGTCAGACTCGAAACGGAAAACAAGTCTCATTTTGCTATGGCCACGGAACTGTCCCGGATGGGCAGTCTTGGCCGCATGTCCAGGGAAGTGCAGTACGAGCAGGCTGTTGCAGTGGTGCGAAACATCGCCCAGGCCCTGCAACACGTTCACAGCCGAGGTTTCACTCACTGCGACGTGAAACGCGAGAACATAGTTCGCCTGGCGGATGGCGATGAGGCCGTCTACAAGCTCATGGATTTCGGTTCGGCTCGCCCTCTTGGAGTTCGTTTCCACAAATCGCATGGCGCCGGGTACACGACGTCCTACGCACCGCCTGAGGTCTTCGAAGAGAACGAGACACCGGCAGGCACGTACCTTTCGCAGCCTTCCATAGATGTCTGGGAGTTGGGAATCACGGCACTGCGCATGTGTGGTCCTAAGCCCTGGAAGAAAGCCGTGCCGTCGTGTCCTGAGTATCATGCTTATTGCAAGGCTGTCGCCACGGGAATGCCAAACGCTCTGCCAGTAAACATCGCTGCCCTGCCGCTTAAACTTCAAAAAACGGTGCCGTACATGCTACACCCGATTGCAGCACGGAGATTCACCGTATCGCAGGTTTTGTCGAATATCAATTGACCGTAATCGAGGTGAACCTGGACGTTGCCCTGATTCTGTCAGTCGTGGATGCCCGGCTCCTCTTTCGGCTGCGATCCACATCCTTTGTCCTGATTTTCCTCCTATTTTTGTTTTTAAATCTTACTCTTTTCTCTCGCTCTCTGCTCATATACCACGCACACACACCCACGCATGCACACGCACACACACCCACACGCACACATACACACACACACACACACTTACACACACGCACATTCACTTCTAGGCCTCCTCATCGCTGTCACGAATACTTGTTTTAGATCCCTATATCCTTTCTAGAATGTCTTCTTTGATCTGTAGCATTTAAAATTAGTTTAAATACATGTATTCGATCTCTTAAATTTCCACAATCTTTCATGCACTTCATGATAAAAACTGTTGAATACAGAAAGCTTCAGTACTTAATCGACTCCCCATCTGACTTTTTTTTTATCTATCACCTCACCTTTTAAACAGAAACCCAAACACAATAACACTTAGAAGGATGAAAAATTCAGGTTCTTCTACAAAGACATTTTGAAGATTTCCACAACTGTACCTATTTTGTCTGTCGCCAGTTATTTATAATACATGTATGCAGGATTCACCTTCAAGACAATATTGTCTTTGTTCATAATGATCACAAGTGATGACATATCATCACAGATGTCTTTCTCTATTACTTTTGTTGAATTGAGCCTTGTTTGTAAGTTCTCACCTCTTTTCTGCACCATTGCCTTATGCTCTATTTATGTGCACCATTGCCTTCCGGAACGCTGTATTTTTTGTTGGTTGGTTGGTATATTTTATTTTACTTCGCCAGAATGAACAGGCATCGCTGCCTTCTTGCCTGGACAAGTGGATTGTCCAAGCTCTCACAAAAAGACGAAGAAAGGAAAGAAATACTACATGAGAGTGTAAAGCATGCAATCATATAAGAGAAGATTCAATGAGAGTGTGACGCATGCATGATGAGAGAGGAGAGATAGATAGAGAGAGATAGTGAGAGAGAGAGAGACTGCTTTATTGCCTGGACAAGTGTATTGTCCAAGCACTTACAAAATGACCAACAGCAACGGCAATAGCAACAACGACAGCGACAACAACAACAGACCAACAACAACAGCAACGGCAACAACAGAGCAGCAACAACAACAATACAGAGAGAGAGTGTGTGTGTGTGTGTGTGTGTGTGTGTGTGTGTGTGTGTGTGTGTGTGTGTGTGTGTGTGTGTGTGTGTGTGTGTGTGTGTGTGTGTGTGTGCGTGTGTCAGAGACAGAGACACAGCGAGAGGGGGTAGAGATATGCGGATTGTTAAAATGGATTTCGACATGAAGTTAGGTACAAAAAATGTTAACATGGGTAAAGGCTGAGCAAGTCGAGAGCCGTGGCTAGAGCTTTAAATGTCCGCCAATCGCCTTCCGTACGGACTGCAACTGGGAGAGCATTCCACAGAATGCTGCCAACAAACTGAATTGAATGACGTCCAGCGGGACCAGGGAGGAACGGAACTCTCAGCAGGCTTGACACTTGACCCCGTGTCGTCCTCAGCTGAAGTGTGGCAGGGTCGTTGATCGGCATGAACAGATTCTTTAACAGGGGACTTGTCTTGTCATTTAAACATTTGAAAACGAAGATGGCAAGCTTCTGGAAGAGAAGCTGTGGCAAGCTTGGCACACCCAGTAGCTCGAGAAGGGGGGCAGTCGGGACCAGAGTCCTTTGCTGCAGGGTCGCTCTGACACCGGATTTTGACAGACAGTGGAGTTTATCCAGGAGATGCTTTTAAAGACTGGAGAAGAAACAGTTTGATCCATAGGACAGATGAGCCTGTATCATGCTGACATACCAGACTTGGCGGGCTCGTAGGCTCAGGGACCTGCCGTGTCGCCATAGCTGTCCAATTACTGGCCCAATCTTGCGTGTACCATGGATGATATGTGGCTGCCAGGAGAGGTCATTGTCGATTACAACACTTAGGTATTTCGCAGATGTTGTTCCTTCCAGGGGTTGTCCTGGACAACTTACATATTCGTGAACATCAGCACCGCCTCTTGGCTTTACAAACAGAACTTGGGTTTTCTGGGCATTCAGAAGTAGGCCGATGTCATCTAGCCACTTGGCGAGGTTGGTCACTGCAGACGACAGAGACTCGCAGACTTGCTTGGGACACGGGTTGGAGCAGTCGAGACCGATGTCATCAGCGAATTCCTGATCTGCCACATCCGGAGGCATCGTTGACTTCACGTCAGCAGTGTAAGTTACAAACAGACGTGGGCCTACGACACTGCCCTGCGGAACACCGCGAGAGCAAGGAACAGTCCCCGACAACTGATCCTGCAATTTGATCTGCTGTGTCCGGCCAGACAGGTAACTGCAGAACCAGTGTTCTCGCATCCTTTCTGGACATTTGCCTCCAGAAACGCTTCATCTGTAATCGTCAGGGAAGTCTTGCATAACAACTAAAGTAATACATTGGGTACTGCACTTGCCTGCGACCCGAGAGGTCGCGGGTTCGAGCCCCGCAGTCGCACATCTGACTGCAAAAATCCCCACGACGCAGCTCACCAGATCAAGGTGTGGGTCCTCTGCACTCAGTAGAGTCAAGTCGAGCGAGCTGCAACTCCCGGTGCCGAAAGGCGGCTAACGCCCCTACATGGCTACTTCCCCTTGTCTAACCCCCAATACGAAATGGTAGTAGCCGACTGGCCGAAATTTTTTTTTAACTAAAAAAAAACTAAACGTAAGTAATCCGACATCATCATTATTCTTTTTTCTCATATCTTTCTCATACATATTCATATCGCAGATTTTTCGTTTTTGGTAGGAATCGGAGAATCCTCTCTCCGGTGAGAAGGCAGTATTGCCTGTGCACCGAGCGAATTGAAATAAAAGAATACAACAACAATTTATGCACTGATGGAGATGACCAAGTGGACTGGACCCAAAAAAAGGTGAATGGAATATGGTTATCCTATTTTTTGTAGAAAAGAAAAAGGAACAGGGAAGTACAAGTTACGCT
>NC_088648.1:15018000-15138000 GCF_964019385.1 Sycon ciliatum | reverse complement strand
CTTGCGCTATTCCGCCGACTTGACTCAGCACTTGACTGACTCACGACTGCCATTCAGAGCACCGGAGAAGTCCATCGAACTTTCGACTTGGCAAAACTCCAAGGAAGCACCACTCCCTACTCAATACACAGTGTTTCGGGGAATTCACCGCTCATCAGTAGCCGTTGGCGGACTATGCTCGGCCAATCGTAAAATTATGCTTTTGATTATGCCACAATTATGCCAACAAATATGCTGAATTATGCTGAATTATGCTCGGTTCCACTATGTATTCACGCTGTACATAGAGGATTGAGAAACCACGCATACACACACGGCCATGCCCTAAGCATAATTTTTGTCTAAACCGAAAGATTATGGCGACCTTACACGTTGGAATCCGTATATTATGCCGGAGCATAATGTTTTGACGAAATCTCAAGATTATGCCAAAATAATATGCCGGCATAATCCGCCAAGGGCTATGTCAAGGAGTCGTAACAGGGGTATTAATTTAAAAAAAAACATCTGCAGGCTTTCTGACAAAGCTGTATTATGCCCCTAAGCATAATTTTTGTCTAAACCGACAGATTATGCCGACCTTACACGTTGGAATCCGTATATTATGCCGGAGCATAATTTTTTGACGAAATCCCAAGATTATGCCAAATAATGCCGGCATAATCCGCCAAGGGCTACTCATCAGTTTAGCTTGAGTAGGCTGAGGAAGATTGCGCCTGAAGAGCACCACTTATATAGTGCTCTCCAGGCACAAACATCGCCAGGGATATACATGTAGACTTCAGACTTGCCAACCCAGCCAAAGCCCTTCGGCCTTAGTCACACACACACACACACACCCTGTTTCCCTAAATTTTCTCTCATTTCCCTTATTTTGCTGTTTTTATTGCCAATTTCGGCTATTTTCTTTTTTTTGGCATTTTTGAGTATCTTGCGTATCTTGCGCAATTTTTCCGTAATTCAATTCTTTCTTTTTATTAATTTTCTAACCCATTGCTCATTGGGGGACCAAAATCTATTCTTCATTATCAGATCGCCCTACATGTGTGATACTGTGAAATGCAGGGCTATTGTTTGCCCGCTATGTGCAGCAGTTGACTGGAGTTGACTCGAGGGCGCATGTGCCCTCGTCGCACCACAAAACAACCTTTTTTTGACCACTCATGGTTCAGTGCCAATACAGGTAGTTTTTCGATCAAAGTAAAAAATCCCCGATATGCTGGTAGTTACCCTAGTTTTCCGGTAGCATACCGGTACTGGGAAAACCGGTATGCTACCGGAAATATGAAACTTACAGAGACGCTCCGTTTCCAGCGCGACAAAAACCTTGCAAACACCAGATAGCAGCGTGAGTCAGTGTCGCTCCTGGACGGTGAGAACAAACATCGAGGACCTTTGGTCATTCACAATGCTGTCACGGCTCCAGCTAGTGGCAAGCCCGCGCGGGGCACACCAGTACGAAATAGTGACTGTCTGCGGGACGTACGTCCAGCTGGAGCACAGGCAACCACCATGGCATGGGCCTACGAATAACGTTACATAGCCTGTAGGGCACTCATCTTCTTCACACACTGCGATACGTTTGATTTCCTGCCAGCAGTGGCCACACGCAGGGGCTGGACAGACTCGACTGGTAAACCACTGGTGAACTGTTCGATAATGACGGTATACTCGTCACCAGTCGCGCTGTGACCACACAGGCCCAGCAACCCGCTGCAGATCCGCGAAGTAAGCGTCTACGTGCCTCAGGTTTCAACTTACGTTGCACAAACAAGTTGTGAGCCTGCGACTTCCTTTCTGCGACTTCCTTACTGCGAACACAGATGACATGGACGCACCCTTTGGTGCGTCCATGGAGCTATGAAACCGAGACCTCTGGTCGGCGGAGCTTAATTGGGCCCCACCACCACCACACACACTCCATTATTCACCCCAGTGTCTGGACATATGTGGATTTTGTAGAAGAAAAAAATAACAACAACCAATCGCACCAGGAAAGCGTGGCCGTCCAGGACCAGCGGAAGGTGGTATATTTTTACATCGTCCTACGTCCACTTTGAGAATGTGGCCAACACAACAAATTTTGTAAAGCATTCAAGTCGTGTGTTCGTGTTGCACGCGTGTGTTCACCTCATTGGCCTCGCTCGTTCCTCATTTCTTTAGTTCATTAATTTTCGCTTATGCGAAGACTGCACAAGCTTGCTTGGTGATGTCAACGCGAACCAGCAAAATGATAATAATTCAAATCGTGTCCCCCTTGCCGTTGAAGGGGCGAAGGAAATTGTCCAACCGTGAGACTCATTCTAGAAGAACTACGAATTGCAATACCAAACAGTCAGCTTGTGAGAACAAGCACAGGCACCGACCACGGCCACAAGCTCACCAACACACAGGCGAACACTACACGACGCGCACGACCCAACGATCCTCAAATCCAAGGCGGGTTTCCGCACCACTTTGTAACGGATTCGCAGCCATTCCGTTCAACGGCACGCAGAACACCAACGACGAGTACTGTTTATTGTAACTTGAACTACATGTAGGACATGATGGTAAAACAGGGACAGCTGATTCCCGCGGGACGAACAGCAAGACTGGAAAATGGACTCTCGACTACAACATCGCGCATGCTCACATCACACATGCACGCGACTAGACGAAGACAAGACAGTTTGGGGAATATCAGCACAGCGGGAAGCAATACCTGTACATCGTTTCATAACAATGTCATGACACAACAAGATTAGCAAAATCATAAAGTTTACACAGCCAGAAAGGCCAGTAGAGCGCCTATCGGGCTAGAGAAGGTGTTGTATGATCTCCTGTATTGTGCAACGCTTCTCCGGGCTGGGATGCAACATAGAGGGCACGATGTGTCTCAGCGACTTTGGCAGATCAGCGAACAGGTGTGTTACTGGCACTCCGGCCTCCACTGCAGTCGCATAACTGGTGTAGGCGACACAGTTGGCTGAGGCCTCGCGCCACAAGTGAATATGACATAGGAACAGGGCCGTTATGCCCAGCTCCCACACATCAAGCGCCTGCCCGCCGCGATACTTCTTGCGATCGGCACGTTTGACTTCCTTGTGCTCGGGGAATATCTCCGGTGGAGCGTAAACTGTTGTATAGCCGGAGTTTGACTGAGGATACCAGTCACCCAGTGTTCGCGCGGACCCGAAGTCCATAAGACGATATTGATTGGCGCCACCATCCTCGGGCGCATCGAAGAGGATGTTCTCCCTTTTCACATCACAGTGAACAAAGCCACAGCCATGAATGTGCTCCAGCGCTTTAGCCATACCCAGGATAATTCTCTCGGCTTCCACGATCTGGTGAGTAGGACGCATGTGCGTAAGGCTGCCACCCACGGAGACTTCCGTGACCAGGCCAAAGTGCGACTTGCTCGCCGTCTGGAAACGAAACGGGTAGCAGGCGAGGATGTTCGCATGACGCCGTGCACAGCAGGCCACGTGAGTGCGGTGCTCCTTGATGAACGCCTCCTCCGTGGTGCTGCGACGGTTCTTGATGACTTTCAGCACCATCTCCGTGCCCTTTGGTACACGACCTAGTTTGGCTTTGGCTCTGACCCGCACGACCACGCATTTGTCGCCGGTTTTTCGGTGCAATTCCTGCTCAAAAGTTACCACTTTGCTGCAATCGTCAACAGTTACTAGTTCAACCTGATCGGACATGATCACAGGCGACGGCGGCGAGTCTTGACCGCGGGGTTCGCTACCTGGCTCCGGATCGTTCTTGGCACTAGCCTGGTCGCTGGTGGCACCCGCAGTATTGGCTGACCCCTTACAAGCTTGCGCTTGCTGGGGCTGCGGCTCTGGCTCAGACTCCTGCTCCTTATTTTCAGGCTTAGCAGACGTTTCCGGCGCGCTAGCCACCTCGCGCAAGGTCCGTAATGCTGAATCGCCGGAGCCCATTCCAAGCAAGTAGTTTGAGAAGGAGGAGGAAGTCAAGCTGGCGCGACCCTTCTCGATTGCTGTCAATTCTCGTTTCAGGTGAATTGCAAGATGTTTGAATTGCGCAAAACGCATTGGGTAGCGATAACAGGCCGGGAGGGCACTCCACAATGCTCCCCAAGCGTCACACCATATACGAGGCAGCGTATCCTGGTCCGATTGTGGGTGCTCGAATTCTCTGCAGGACGACCAGGTCCTCCGGGCGAATCCTCTTGGCCGATTCTCCTTGCCGATCCTAGTTGTACCGTACATAGAATACGGTAGTGGCAGATGTACGGGAAGTCATCTTGCTACTGTATCTTTTCTACAGGAGTGGTTAGGCCTTGGTAAATACCGTACTCAGTTTGCTACGGTATTGTGTACACACTTTCTTCTTACGACATGAGCTTTTTCAGGATTTTACTAAACAAATGTGGTATGTAAAATGGAAACGAATTATGAAGCAACTATCCACGAATGTGACAAGATAATAAGCGGTCAGTACGTGCGATAACTGTGTGAAACTACTGGTGTTGTAGTCAACTCGTCCACAATAGTGTCATGCATGACGATCACCGTTAGATATTGGCGGCCGGTTTTGTACATTTCGCTTTCGCAAAGCTTTCCCCTTCCTTTATATGTCCGATACTGCTGACCCACCCAAGTTGGGTGGTGTGTTGCTTTGCTTCTTCGAATTGTAGTTAGACCACATTGTCATGTTATTAACTTGTCTCGCCATCGTCCAGTAACAGTCGGCATTCTTTGTTGCCGTGAGACTTAGCTGGTGCACATTTCTGTGGCGCTCACCTTCCCCTCTTTGGTCCTACCCAACCTTGAACTTTCCAAGTTGTAAGGCTGTTGGTTTGCGCACAGGAGATGTGTTTGGAGCTAGGTCTAGGTCGCTGAATGTCTCAGTAGCCTGCTAATTTTGTACCCTGTTATCCAACGTACTGACCGCTTAATAGAAAACGTTTTTTGCCCTTTTTCAAAATGCGGTGCAAATCTCACGTTACGTGTGATTTTTAGAGGTTAACGTGCGACGTGATGTGACATTTTGCCTGGCAGGATTTGGGTTTAGTTCGCACAAATATCAAATCTTCCAACAAACTCGATAAAACTCCGGAAACTCACACAAATTCGGTCGGGATAACCAAGCGAAACTTCCAAAAACCCACGTCATGAACTTACGTGCGGGACAGTCAACCCACGTAAAACACGTCAAATTTTACGTGAGTTTTTTTTACTTTTGACGTAAAAGTTCACGGACGTAAGAATTTTACGTGAAACAACCTCTATTATCTTGTTAAATTCGCGGAAAATTGCTTCATAACTCGTTTCCATGTGTGTTCTTCGTGTCATACACGTTTGGCATATGGAACATAGATATGGAGCAGAATTCAAGGAAGTGCCTGCCAAGATCAAAGCAGCACCCGCGTTCTATTTACAGTGGACTAGCGATGTCTGCGGGGTTTTTTTTTAAGACTATGTTCACATACCCAGCTCGAAAAGAATAATGAAAGACAATGAATGGTACGGAGACTAGTATTTTACTGAATCGACCGGCAACAGTCATTCCAAAGGTCAAGGAATTAGCAGTAACTTCTATCAAGGCCTCACTGAGTGTCACCATGCATTGTCACTACTACTACAAAGACAAACGTGACAACTAATGAGCAGGCGCTGAACCGAGATGCAGCTGTGATGGTGGGGTGCGCAGTACAGTGTACTGTGAGTCTATTATTTTTGTTTGAGGGATTCCCCAAAGGCCGAAGCCTAAATCAAGGGGGTCTCCGAGAATAAATATACGCGTACAATACGTGTACAATGGGGTGCAATTTTTAAAAGGAGGAAAATATTAAGATAAAAAAGATTAATGTGAAGAGGTTAATTTAGACGTCTGAGTAGAAGCAAGCGAAAAGGGTACTGGTAAAGAAGGGGGTAATCAGGAAGTGAGAAAACCTCGAGGATGGAATCTATACCTGTGGAAATGGGACTTAGCATGCCGGCTAAATACACCACGGGTTTCAGACATCCTAATCTCGGTAGGCAGGGAGTTCCACGTGGTGATCATGGAATGTAGTAGAGTGGAGCGGAAACAGTAACCAGTGTGAGTGGGCAGGAGGTAGTCTATGACCATAGATACCCTGGAACGACGAGCTTGACTTGGGCATTCTTCGGCTCAAGGCGGAAACGTGCATGGTAACAGTCTTCGTTCATGCCCATCGAGAGTTCAATCGGTAATGTTGGCTTTGTAAGTCCATTATAACCAGGCTATGTGTACACACCGTGCAACGTTCTTTTTCTTTCCCTTTTCCACAAAGATCACAGCTCACATGCAAAGACTAAACCGAATGCATACTAGCATGGGAGCATAGTGATGGTGAGAGGCTTGTGGACATCAGCCGACCTGGGGTATCGGCGTCACGGGGACATCAAACGCACCAAAAAAGAAGAAAAAAGAGAGAAAGTGACAAACAAGAACATGTATAATATTATTATACATGATTGTATTGTCGCCCATTCCCAGGAAGGTCACGTGGTCACTGGCACTTCAAAGAACACGTACATGTACAATGTACATGTCATGAACATGTAATCAGTCAGCCCAACAGGGCAACACATGACATTAAGCGCATGCATGATGACGTACACAGTTTAGATCATAACTGGTGAAATCTAGATTTTCTTAAATAATAATAATTTTAATAGTGGACTCGAATGGAGAGCCAGTGGTAAATTTATAGAAAAGAAAAAGAACCATGACAGTAACTCCAAGAAAGTAACTGGTGGTGTTAGTGGGCAATAGCGTAACTTGTAGTTCATTGGTCCTTTTCCTCTGATGAAGCACTCTACGTGCAGAAACCGATCAGGTCTCATCCAACATCTTTTGTAATAATAGTATGAATTTTAATTAATTTTAAACTACTGTGCCTTTGTTGTGCCAGGAGATGTTGATGTGTCGGGAGTTGTCCATCCAAAAACTCCATTATAATAGTTTTCTACTATCTCCTGGTGATACGTGTTCTAGAAGTGTGGCATACCCTAAGAAATTGATTTGTTTTTAATTACTGTGAAAGCCATATATATAACGAGGTGCTAACTCTAACGAGTTAACGAGGAGAAATCTGTGGTTAAAATAGAAATCGTTATACAGAAATCGATACACATACTGTCCAATTGAGCGTGGAGAATGAGTGAAAATCGTTACCTTTGGTACACGTAAACTAGTCAATTTTGGAAAATCGTTATAATTATATATATTATTATGCGCCTCGTTAGAATAATGGCTTTTACAGTAACCGTAGGATGCACCCAATGCGTTGCCTGATGATTGCGAAAGCATGAAACTCAGGGTAGCGCATAACTGCTTATGGTTGCCCTTGTTGTTCTCAGTGATTTTACGTTTATCGCAAGCAAGTAGGGACTTTTCTTTTCTACACACAAGTATAGCGTTCTGTTACTTGTATCTTTAATATAGCATCATTCATCCTCGATTCCCACACGGTTAGGCTTCCGTTAAAATTCGAACCACGGTATACACTCTGGAGATATCTTTCGACAATCTTCTTTACTGACAGTGGAGCAGCTCTATGCTGCGGTATCTGTGTGCAATCAAGCGTACATTATACTCTTGACATAATGCGTTAGCTGTGTAAATACACATGCGGCTGGGCTGTGCGTGGAATGTGTATGCCTTCCCAGCGACAATGTCATAGGGGTATGTTAGCATGTATTTAAGCAGCGAAGCCGTCCAATTTACTTGTTGTTGGATTCCAGAAGCAACTATTACTTGAACATAGCAAGGTTTGAAATTGTTTTTGCAACTGGTACCATTCGACTACAGATAATTAATTTTTACAATGGCTGAAGGAGCGCGCCGGGTTCGCTTTGACGAAGCGGTCAACGTCCTAAGGATTGAAAACGATATTCCGGTCCAGGATTCCGTTGCCTCAGGTGCTCCATCCCTAATATCAATCACACTTCAGGAAACGTCTCGTGCAACATCGGCATCGAATGTACGTCACCTCGCCGGTATTGATGAGGAAAGATTCAATCCGGCTCTGAAAGGTGATATTTCAAGGGCCCGCCTTGAAGCCTCCATAGAAAGGATAGAGGAAGCTAAACGTGAGTGGGAAGAGGTTGCGAGTGTGCAGCGTGCGCAGCTAGAGGCAAGGCGGAAGAGCAGGGAGGAGCATGCTCAAGAAGAAGAACAGGCAAGACGGGAGAGCTTGCGGACAGGACTTTATATGGGAGCGTTTTTCGTAATGTTCGTATTGGGCTCCGTCATACTTAGACACAACTGACCCAAGAACAGCTTTTCTGAGGCATGTCGCAGCTGCTCTCTTCACTGCTCCACTGGAAACCAAAGAAAGTAAAGAAAATCGATTTTTTTAGTCAAAGTAGCATGCGCTCTTGCTTGAGAAAGACATTCGTGCTATGTTAGTTGTGAACAAGGGACATAATATGTATGCACATCTATGTACTCAAACTGCGCGGGGGGGGCATGCATGCATGTTTGATGTTAATCACTATGATTGCATTCTTCGTCACGAGACACAGTGGCTGTGCGACATGCCGACCATCGGGACCAAGGTACAGTGCATGCACTTTGGTGACGGAAGGAGAGAGGGAGGGGTGGGTGGGGCTAGTGGCTTGTGTCAATGAACCATCAGGGAACGCTGGCGAGATCAAAAGGAGTATAGCAGTGGTGAATACTATTATGACGATTGTTTTGGACTGACCGTTCTTCCCAGAACCTTACAAGTCATGAGTAGATCTCCGTGTTACCAGCAGCAGGGTGAGATGAGAGAGCTGCCGCCCCAGGCCGAACTCTCTCTCTCTCTCTCTTTCTATGCTGCCTTTGCCTTGGCCATCTCTGTGATGCACGTACAGTAGTATCAACTGATTCTCATTATCAATTTATCATTATAATAATTATTCATATTCGCTTTCATGTTATTGGGTTCTATGCCAGTTTAAATTTGCGAATCAAAATAAATAAAAACAAACAAACTGAATTCCGACCCCTGGTTGTTCATGCTCAACTTTCAGCTCAAGTGCAGCGGGGGGGGGGGAGTTTCCTGCGGTCTCTACAAGCAGTATCGTGTAAATCAAAAAGAAATTGCCAGGGAAAAACATTGGCCGATCTCGAAGTCAAACCTTTTGACCGTTATAACGAACTTGGGCCTATTGGGGAATTTAATGAAAGAGGAAATCATTCATAGAAACACAGCCAATGGGCAACCAGCAGACACCGATTCGTTTTGACGGAAAGACTGTGTCCATTAGAATACATCGGGGAATACTTCAACCTCTCTTCTCTTATTGGCCACAGGCGAACGTGTGAATAAAATATTTCAAACCTCCCCGGTAGTACATTGGGTACTGCACTTGCCTGCGACCCGAGAGGTCGCGGGTTCGAGCCCCGCAGTCGCACATCTGACTGCAAAATCCCCACGACGCAGCTCACCAGATCAAGGTGTGAGTCCTCTGCACTCAGTAGAGTCAAGTCGAGCGAGCTGCAACTCCCGGTGCCGAAAGGCGGGCTAACGCCCCTACATGGCTACTTCCCGTTGTCTAACCCCCAAGACGAAATGATTCTTTTCGTCCTTTTTTACAATGATCACGGCTCACATGCAAAGACTAAACCGAATGCATATGGGAGCATAGTGATGGTGCGGCTTGTGGACCTCAGCCGACCTGGGCAATCGGCGTCACGGGGACATCAAACGCACCAAAAAAAGAAGAAGAAAAATGAGAGAGGCGACAAATCAGTACATGTATACTTTTATGTTGTCGCCTATTCCCAGGAAGGTCACGTGGTCACTGGCACTTCAAACAACACGTACATGCACATGTACCTGTAATCAGTCAGCCCAACACCGCAGACTATTCTGATGCGGCAGTATTGTCTGCCGCGTTCCACTTACACATTGCCATGATTGCCACCATAGCGAGGACAATTCCATCGAGATACATGACATTGCACACACTCCACACAGCTGCTTCGCTCAAACAGAGCTCGTTAGTCCAGGAAAATGAATATTAAGTGCATGCATGATGACGTACACAGCTTAGATCAGAACTGTCGAAATCTAGATTTTCCATAAGAATAATTTATAATAGTTTTCTATAATCTCCTGATGATCCGTGCACTAGAAGTGCGGCATGCCCTAAGGAATTGATTTGTCTTTAATTAACCAGAGGATGTACCCAATGTGTTGCCAGGTGATTGCGAAGCAAGAAACTCAGGGTACCGACTAAATAGTCTTGATTGCCCTTGTTGTTCTCAGTGATTTTAAGTTTATCACAAACGAGTATGAATTTTTCTTTTCTACACACAAGTACTTAAAAGTATAGCGTAGTGTTACTTGTGTCCTTAATATAGCATCATTTGTCCTCGATTCCCACACGGTTGGGCTTCAGATAAAATTCGTAACCGCGGTCTACCAGGTATACACTTCTGGAGATATCTTTCGACAGTCTTCTTTGCTGACAGTGGACCAGCCCTGTGCTGGGGTATCTGTTTACAATCAAGAGTAAATAGCCATTGTACTCTGGCAGTCTTGGGCTATGATCGTTTGGTCGGATCCAGATCCAGATCCGAATCTCAGATCCGTCGGATCCTTCAGAATCAACCGAACACTTTTTTGCGGACCTTGGCTGTTGCCATGTTGACGAAGTAAAAAATGGCGCTGACAGGTCACCCAAAAAAGGCACAAGTCGTACTGATCGCCCGCGTCGTACGAAAAGTCAACAAAAGTCCACTAGACGTACGACAATGAGTATAAAAGTGATTTTTACCCACCATATACGCACAAAGGTCACATTTGGATCCGATGGATCCAGTCAACCCTGCTCCCGGGGCAGGGTTGCTCGGATCCAAATCCGAAGGATCTGGATCCGGATTCGACCAATCGATCATTGCAGATCCAGTGGATCCGATGGATCTGGATCTGGATCCGACCAAACGATCACGGCCTTGGAAAAATGCGTCAAAGTTGTGGAAATACACATGCGGCTGGGCTGTGCGTGGAATGTGTATGCCTTCCCAGCTAAAATGTCATAGGGGTAGTAAGCACGTATTTTAAAGCAGCGAAGTCGTCCAAATTACTTGTTGTCGATTCCAGAAGCAACTATTACTTGAACATAGTAAGGTTTGAAAATTTTTTTGCAACTGGTACCATTCGACTACAGATAATTTTACAATGGCTGAAGGAGCGCGCCGGGTTCGCTTTGACGAAGCGGTCAACGTCCTAAGGATTGAAAACGATATTCCGGTCCGGGATTCCGTTGCCTCAGGTGCTCCATCCCTAATATCAATCACACTTCAGGAAACGTCTCGCGCAACATCGCCATCGAATGTACGTCACCTCGCCGGTATTGATGAGGAAAGATTCAATCCGGCTCTGAAAGGTGATATTTCAAGGGCCCGCCTTGAAGCCTCCATAAAAAGGATAGAGGAAGCTAAACGTGAGTGGGAAGAGGTTGCGAGTGTGCAGCGTGCGCAGCTAGAGGCAAGGCGGAAGAGCAGGGAGGAGCATGCTCAAGAAGAAGAACAGGCAAGACGGGAGAGCTTGCAGACAGGACTTTATATGGGAGCGTTTTTCGTAATGTTCGTATTGGCCTCCGTCATACTTAGACACAACTGACCCAAGAACAGCTTTTCTGATGCATGACGCAGCTGCTCTCTTCACTGCTCCACTGGAAACCAAAGAAAGTAAAGAAAATTGAGTTTTTTAGTCAAAGTAGCATGCGCTGTTGCTTGAGAAAGACATTCGTGCTATGTTAGTTGTGAACAAGGGACATAATATGTATGCACATGTATGTACTCAAACTGCGCGGGGGGGGGGGGGGTATGCATGCATGTTTGATGTTAATCACTATGATTGCATTTTTCGCCACGAGACACAGTGACTGTGCGACATGCCGACCATCGAGACCAAGGTACAGTGCATGCACTTTGGTGACGGAAGGAGAGAGGAAGGGGTGGGTGGGGCTAGTGGCTTGCGTCAATGAACCATCAGGGAACGCTGGCGAGATCAAAAGGAGTATAGCAGTGGTGAATACTATTATGACGATTGTTTTGGACTGACCGTACTTCCCAGAACCTTACAAGTCATGAGTAGATCTCCGTGTTACCAGCAGCAGGGTGAGATGAGAGAGCTGCCGCCCCAGGCCGAACTCTCTCTCTCTCTTTCTTTCTATGCTGCCTTTGCCTTGGCCACCTCTGTGATGCACGTACAGTAGTATCAACTGACTCTCATTATCAATTTATCATTATAATATTCATATTCGCTTTCATGTTATTGGGTTCTATGCCAGTTTAAATTTGCGAATCAAAATAAATACAGACAAACAAACTGTGTTCCGACACCTGGTTGTTCATGCTCAACTTGCAGCTCAAGTGCAGCGGGGGGGGGGGGGGGGAGTTTCCTGCGGTCTCTACAAGCAGTATCGTGTAAATCAAAAAGAAATTGCCAGGGAAAAACATTGGCCGATCTCGAAGTTAAACCTTTTGACCGTTATAACGAACTGGGGCCTATTGGGGCATTTAATGAAAGAGGAAATCATTCATAGAAACACAGCCAATGGGCAACCAGCAGACACCGATTCGTTTTGACGGAAAGACTGTGTCCATTAGAATACATCAGGGACTACTTCAACCTCTCTTCTCTTATTGGCCACAGGCGAACGTGTGAATAAAAGATTTCAAACCTCCCCGGTAGTACATTGGGTACTGCATTTGCCTGCGACCCGAGAGGTCGCGGGTTCGAGCCCCGCAGTCGCACATCTGACTGCAAAATCCCCACGACGCAGCTCACCAGATCAAGGTGTGAGTCCTCTGCACTCAGTAGAGTCAAGTCGAGCGAGCTGCAACTCCCGGTGCCGAAAGGCGGGCTAACGCCCCTACATGGCTACTTCCCCTTGTCTTACCCCCAAGACGAAATGAGAGTAGCCGACTGGCCGAAATTTAAAAAAAAAAAAAAAAAACCTGGTAGTTGATAGAGAATGAACGAAGCAGCTCACGGTAGCATAAAATAAAGCTGCGACAGGTAGGCAAAGCAGTGCATTCTGGGCACCTTTACATTGTGTTGTTTTAACCGGACCGGCTGGTACGCCCCTGAATTGTGATGGAAATCCAGACGGAAAAAAAGCAAGTCTGGAAGCAGCAAAAATGGTGCGAAGAGCAGCAAGAGAGCAGCGAGAGAGCAGCAAGAGATCAGCAAGAGAGCAGCAAGAGAGCAGCAAGAGAGCAGCAAGAGAGCAGCAAGAGAGCAGCAAGAGAGCAGCAAGAGAGCAGCAAGAGAGCAGCAAGAGAGCAGCAAGAGAGCAGCAAGAGAGCAGCAAGAGAGCAGCAAGAGAGCAGCAAGAGAGCAGCAAGAGAGCAGCAAGAGAGCAGCAAGAGAGCAGCAAGAGAGCAGCAAGAGAGCAGCAAGAGAGCAGCAAGAGAGCAGCAAGAGAGCAGCAAGAGAGCAGCAAGAGAGCAGCAAGAGAGCAGCAAGAGAGCAGCAAGAGAGCAGCAGGAGAGCAGCAAGAGAGCAGCAAGAGAGCAGCAAGAGAGCATGCGCAACACACACATCACACTAGTATAGGTTCACACAGTTACGCTACTCAGGAGAAGCAAGGTGTGACTTGAAACAAAACACAACTGGGAATGCAGTGCCGGTTACCATTCATGTGCGTCGAGAGTTCAATCGGCAATGTTGGCTTTGTACGTCCAATACGACCAGGCCATGTGTAGACACCGTGCAATGTTCTTTTCGTCCTTTTTTACAATGATCACGGCTCACATGCAAAGACTAAACCGAATGCATATGGGAGCATAGTGATGGTGCGGCTTGTGGACCTAAGCCGACCTGGGCAATCGGCGTCACAGGGACATCAAACGCACCAAAAAAGAAGAAGAAAAATGAGAGAGGCGACAAATCAGTACATGTATACTATTATGTTGTCGCCTATTCCCAGGAAGGTCACGTGGTCACTGGCACTTCAAACAACACATACATGCACATGTACATGTAATCAGTCAGCCCAACACCGCAGACTATTCTGATGCGGCAGTATTGTCTGCCGCGTTCCATTTACAAATTGCATGATTGCCACCATAGCGAGGACAATTCCATCGAGATACATGACATTGAACACACTCCACACAGCTGCTTCACTCAAACAGAGCTCGTTCTGAGTCCAGGAAAATGAATATTAAGTGCATGCATGATGACGTACACAGCTTAGATCAGAACTGGTGAAATCTAGATTTTCCATAATAATAATTTATAATACGAACTTAGAAGTTGCGACTTCGGCGGTAATAGTCATGAACTCATGAACTGATGAGGGGTGAATTCCCCGAAAACTGTGTATTGAGCAGGGAGTGGTGCTTTCTTGCAGGTTTGCCAAGTGGAAGGTGCGACTTGCTCCTCGTGTGCTCCGGATGGCAGTCGTGAGTCAGTCAAGTTTCAAGTTCGGCAAGAAGCGTGTGTTCCTAGTTGGAACAATCAACTTCATAATTTATAATAGTTTTCTATAATCTCCTGATGATCCGTGCACTAGAAGTGCGGCATGCCCTAAGGAATTGATTTGTCTTTAATTAACCAGAGGATGTACCCAATGTGTTGCCGGGTGATTGCGAAAGCAGGAAACTCAGGGTAGCGACTAACTACACTTTATTGCCCTTGTTGTCCTCAGTGATTTTACGTTTATCGCAAGCAAGTAGGGACTTTTCTTTTCTACACACAAGTATAGCGTTCTGTTACTTGTATCTTTAATATAGCATCATTCGTCCTCGATTCCCACACGGTTAGGCTTCCGTTAAAATTCGCAACCACGGTATACACTCTGGAGATATCTTTCGACAATCTTCTTTACTGACAGTGGAGCAGCTCTTTGCTGGGGTATCTGTGTGCAATCAAGCGTACATTGTACTCTTGGCATAATGCGTTAGCTGTGTAAATACACATGCGGCTGGGCTGTGCGTGGAATGTGTATGCCTTCCCAGCGACAATGTCATAGGGGTATGTTAGCACGTATTTAAGCAGCGAAGCCATCCAATTTACTTGTTGTTGGATTCCAGAAGCAACTATTACTTGAACATAGCAAGGTTTGAAATTGTGTTTGCAACTGGTACCATTCGACTACAGATAATTTTACAATGGCTGAAGGAGCGCGCCGGGTTCGCTTTGACGAAGCGGTCAACGTCCTAAGGATTGAAAACGATATTCCGGTCCAGGATTCCGTTGCCTCAGGTGCTCCATCCCTAATATCAATCACACTTCAGGAAACGTCTCGTGCAACATCGGCATCGAATGTACGTCACCTCGCCGGTATTGATGAGGAAAGATTCAATCCGGCTCTGAAAGGTGATATTTCAAGGGCCCGCCTTGAAGCCTCCATAGAAAGGATAGAGGAAGCTAAACGTGAGTGGGAAGAGGTTGCGAGTGTGCAGCGTGCGCAGCTAGAGGCAAGGCGGAAGAGCAGGGAGGAGCATGCTCAAGAAGAACGTGCAAGACGGGAGAGCTTGCGGACAGGACTTTATGTCGGAGCGTTTTTCGTAATGTTCGTATTGGCCTCCGTCATACTTAGACACAACTGACCCAAGAACAGCTTTTCTGATGCATGTCGCAGCTGATCTCTTCACTGCTCCACTGGAAACCAAAGAAAGTAAAGAAAATTGATTTTTTTAGTCAAAGTAGCATGCGCTGTTGCTTGAGAAAGACATTCGTGCTATGTTAGTTGTGAACAAGGGACATATTATGTATGCACATGTATGTACTCAAACTGCGGGGGGGGGGGGGGTATGCATGCATGTTTGATGTTAATCACTATGATTGCATTCTTCGCCTCGTGACACAGTGACTGTGCGACATGCCGACCATCGGGACCAAGGTACAGTGCATGCACTTTGGTGACGGAAGGAGAGAGGGAGGGGTGGGTGGGGCTAGTGGCTTGTGTCAATGAACCATCAGGGAACGCTGGCGAGATCAAAAGGAGTATAGCAGTGGTGAATACTATTATGACGATTGTTTTGGACTGACCGTACTTCCCAGAACCTTACAAGTCATGAGTAGATCTCCGTGTTACCAGCAGCAGGGTGAGATGAGAGAGCTGCCGCCCCAGGCCGAACTCTCTCTCTTTCTATGCTGCCTTTGCCTTAGCCATCTCTGTGATGCACGTACAGTAGTATCAACTGATTCTCATTATCAATTTATCATTATAATATTCATATTCGCTTTCATGTTATTGGGTTCTATGCCAGTTTAAATTTGCGAATCAAAATAAATAAAAACAAACAAACTGAATTCCGACCCCTGGTTGTTCATTCTCAACTTTCAGCTCAAGTGCAGCGGGGGGGGGGGGGGGGGGAGTTTCCTGCAGTCTCTACCAGCAGTATCGTGTAAATCAAAAAGAAATTGCCAGGGAAAAACATTGGCCGATCTCGAAGTTAAACCTTTTGACCGTTATAACGAACTGGGGCCTATTGGGGCATTTAATGAAAGACGAAATCATTCATAGAAACACAGCCAATGGGCAACCAGCAGACACCGATTCGTTTTGACGGAAAGACTGTGTCCATTAGAATACATCAGGGACTACTTCAACCTCTCTTCTCTTATTGGCCACAGGCGAACGTGTGAATAAAAGATTTCAAACCTCCCCGGTAGTACATTGGGTACTGCACTTGCCTGCGACCCGAGAGGTCGCGGGTTCGAGCCCCGCAGTCGCACATCTGACTGCAAAATCCCCACGACGCAGCTCACCAGATCAAGGTGTGAGTCCTCTGCATGCACTCACTAGAGTCAAGTCGAGCGAGCTGCAACTCCCGGTGCTGAAAGGCCGGCTAAGGGCGCGTTCAGACTGGCGTAAAAAACAAGCGGAATGTGAAAGTTGTCAAGGTGAATCGCTCACGTGACGTTCCCGCCAGCGTAAACACGGAAAAGGTTTCCCACCACTCTGCAGGCCAGTGGAATGCGGATTCCGGCGGCACGCGGAGCGCTTTTGATATCCTTGCAGCACATGTTCCGTCTTTTCGTTTTATTTCAGCCTCTACTCTTGCAGTCTGACTGCATGCTTTTGAGTTTTGACTTCTAGACTGCCAACTAATTACTTCTCCCATCATGCCGAAATTTTTGTTCGACTGAGCAATGGAGAGGGAGTTCATGGAGCTGTACGTGGTGATTTATGCGGGCCGCTCTGCAGGCAAAACGTTACTGCGAACGAGAAGCATACTCTGATCGCGGAGCGGATGAATGCCACCCAAGCACCAAACACTCCGGACATAGTATTCTTTCCGTCGACAAGCACAAGCAAAAGCACAATGATCCAGCATCTCAACAGACTGAATTAGTTTATTTTGATATCCAACTCAAACTGAGTCAACTCAAATTTTTCAAATGTCGAAGCTTCACATAATGTACTGGGCATTCCAGCGGGATACACGTGCAGTGTGATTGCGATTCCCGGGATTACGCTGCAGCTTTCCGGCGGCTATTCACGCTAGTCTGAACGCGCCCTAACGCCCCTACATGGCTACTTCCCCTTGTCTAACCCCCAACACGAAATGATAGAAGCCGACTGGCCGAAATAATTTTTTTTTTTTAAACCTGGTAGATGATAGAGAATGAACGAAACAGCTCACGGTAGCATAAAATAAAGCTGCAACAGGTAGGCAAAGCAGTGCATTCTGGGCACATTTACATTGTGTTTTTTTTTAACCGGACCGGCTGGTACGCCCCTGAATTGTGATGGAAATCCAGACGGGAAAAAAGCAAGTCTGGAGGCAGCAAAAATGGTGCGAAGAGCAGCAAGAGAGCAGCAAGAGAGCAGCAAGAGAGCAGCAAGAGAGCAGCAAGAGAGCAGCAAGTGAGCAGCAAGAGAGCAGCAAGTGAGCAGCAAGAGAGCAGCAAGAGAGCAGCAAGTGAGCAGCAAGAGAGCAGGCGCAACACACACATCACACTAGTATAGGTTCACACAGTTACGCTACTCAGGTCAGGAGCAAGGTGTGACTTGAAACAAAACACAACTGGGAATGCAGTGCCGGTTACTATTCATGTCCGTCGAGAGTTCAATCGGCAATGTTGGCTTTGTACGTCCAATACGACCAGGCCATGTGTAGACACCGTGCAATGTTCTTTTCGTCCTTTTCCACAATGATCACGGCTCACATGCAAAGACTAAACCGAATGCATATGGGAGCATAGTGATGGTGAGGCTTGTGGACCTCAGCCGACCTGGGCAATCGGCGTCACGGGGACATCAAACGCACCAAAAAAAGAAGAAGAAAAATGAGAGAGGCGACAAATCAGTACATGTATACTATTATGTTGTCGCCTATTCCCAGGAAGGTCACGTGGTCACTGGCACTTCAAACAACACGTACATGCACATGTACCTGTAATCAGTCAGCCCAACACCGCAGACTATTCTGGTGCGGCAGTATTGTCTGCCGCGTTCCACTTACACATTGCCATGATTGCCACCATAGCGAGGACAATTCCATCGAGATACAATGTCATGACATTGCACACATTCCACACAGCTGCTTCGCTCAAACAGAGCTCGTTAGTCCAGGAAAATGAATATTAAGTGCATGCACGATGACGTACACAGCTTAGATCAGAACTGGTGAAATCTAGATTTTCCATAATAATAATTTTATAATAGTTTTCTATAATCTCCTGATGATCCGTGCACTAGAAGTGCGGCATGCCCAAGGAATGTTTTGTTTTTTCACGGCTGAGCGTAGCGAAAGAGTGCAAAAAACGTATTTTTCACTCACAAATATTTTCGTGCATTTGCTCTTGTTCTGCGCAACTCCGTTGAACCTGCCATCGTGGTCTTTGTTTTTCCTCGTGGTAGTTGAAGTTGCCCGCCCACCCACCCTGGTTTCATGGGAGTCGTCCGCTGTTCTTCTTGACAATCTATGCCTATGTGTGTGGCTTATGATTATGACATACACCGGTTATTACATACCATTCCTTGCTATCTCTATTCTTGGGTCTGACTGGCAGCGGGGCAGGAATTAATGAAAATAGAAAGGTTTTTGGCCGAAAGGCGTGTTTTTCCTCTAGCCCGGTTGAGTGGTCGCGGCTAGGAATGTAGGGAGTCATTGTTTTTCAGGCGCTCCCCTGCTGCCCAGTCACCCATGCTCACCACTGGCCATGCTGTTTCACTTGATTTCACGGCCTTTTCTCCCGCTTGCTGGCGGTTCTTTGATGGATTTAGATGTTTTTCGGCTATTTATCTATTCTGTGGCTGCGAGTGTGGTTTTTTGCTTCTACTCATTTCTGGAAAACCACCACGGTGGTGAGTGTGATTGCTCTGGTAGACCACTACCCCATGTACTGAACAGTTGCTTTGTGAGTGAAAATGATTTGTCTTTAATTAACCAGAGGATGCACCCAATGTGTTGCCAGGTGATTGCGAAAGCATGAAACTCAGGGTAACGACTAAAATTAATAGTCTTGATTGCCCTTGTTGTTCTCAGTGATTTTAAGTTTATCGCAAGCAAGTAGGGACTTTTCTTTTCTACACACAAGTATAGCGTTGTGTTACTTGTATCCTTAATATAGCATAATTTGTCCTCGATTCCCACACGGTTAGGCTTCAGATAAAATTCGTAACCACGGTCTACCAGGTATACACTTCTGGAGATATCTTTCGACAGTCTTCTTTGCTGACAGTGGACCAGCCCTGTACTGGGCTATCTGTTTACAATCAAGAGTACATAGCCATTGTACTCTGGGAGTCTTGGAAAAATGCGTTAAAGTTGTGGAAATACACATGCGGCTGGGCTGTGCGTGGAATGTGTATGCCTTCCCAGCTACAATGTCATAGGGGTAGTCAGCACGTATTTAAAGCAGCGAAGCCGTCCAATTTACTTGTTGTTGGATTCCAGAAGCAACTATTACTTGAACATAGCAAGGTTTGACATTGTTTTTGCACCTGGTACCATTCGACTACAGATAATTTTACAATGGCTGAAGGAGCGCGACGGGTTCACTTTGACGAAGCGGTCAACGTCCTAAGGATTGAAAACAATGTTTCCGTCCGGGATTCCGTTGCCTCGGGTGCTTCGTCCCGAATATCAATCACACTCCAGGAAACGTCCCGAATCACATCGCCATCCAATATACGTCCCCTCGCCGCTGTTGATGAGGAAAGGTTCAATCCGGCTCTGAAAGTTGAGGTAGCAGGGGCCCGCCTTGAAGCCGCCAGAGAAAGAAGAGAGGTAGCTAGACTTGTGCGGGAACAGGTTGCAATCGTTGAGCGTGCGCAAGAAGAAAAGGCAAGGCGGGAGCACTTCCAGACAGGACTTTCCATAGGAGTCTGTTTCGTAGTGTTCTTATTGGGCTGCGCCATATTTGGGAACAAGGGGCATTGACGATACGTCTCCACTGCAGCATACTCGCCGGAGCATGCACGCGAACAACGGCACACCAGAAGACGAAGTAATGCGTTAATGGCGTTACCAGACCCTATAACAGCTCTCTGGTGCATGTCGCAGTTGCTCTCTTCACTGCTCCACTGAAAACCGAAGAGAGTATTAAAAGAAAATCGATTTTTTTCATCAAAGTAGCATGTGCTCTTGCGTGAGAATTCAGTGCTATGTTTGTTGTGCACAAGAGACATAATAATGTGTATGCGTGTATGTACAATGATCACAAAGCAATGAAGCAAACAAATCTTTTTCCGCCGTTACTCGGAATTTCGTGTGAAAACACTCATCAGACAGCATATTTCCCAAGACTAACAATCACTAGAATAATTATTATACTTGAGAAAAGGGGGCAGCGATGATGGAGGTACATGTACAGCATTTCAATAGCGCGAGGAAAAGGATGTGACCAAAAACAGCGGGATTATAAGAGGAAAACGATGTTACATACCATAATGAGTGTAGACTATAGAGCATAGGGTATAGGGAAGAGGAATAGTGCGATGCTATACATGTAGCACACACACACAAGTGCGCAAGTATCTGCCAACACATCAGTACAGATTTGTGCTACATTATGAGTCACATGACATTGTGTACCTGGGTGGTGTAACAACAAAATAATGAACATGATTGTGGTTGCATGAGCCTAGGCCTAAAGTGTATTCTTTTTTTGCGCCTATTTTTGCACCCCATCAACCAACTCACGCAATCATTTTTTATAATTACACTATCCGCCCGGATCATCCATTCGCGCTATGTTCCAAGCTTGCAGCCTATATCCATCTTTATCGTCTGAAAATTGTAGTCAAGTTGCTGTCTGATGATCGGTGAAAACCGTGAAACTCAGAGTTACAGTAGAAACGCTGTTCATCCCTCTCAAGTGTGTGTAATGTATGTACGTACATGTACGAGTACTCAATCTGCGGACAGGTATGCATGAATGTATGATGTTAAAAATCACTATGATTGCATTCTTCCCTATGACACACAGTGCGATCTTCTGGCCAAAGTCAGCAGGGGTTTTTGTTTTTGTTTTTTTTACTTCGCAAAATCCAAACGGGAATTTCTTCCCAATGACAAGGTAGCGAAGGTTCGATGAGAGAGCTGCCACCCCAGGCCCAACTCTCGCTCTCTCTCTCTATGCTGCCTTTGCCTAGGCCATCTTTGTGATGCACGTGCCGGTACTGTGAATTCCGACAACTGTTTTTTTTCGTGCTCCAGGGCAGCGGGGGGATTCTAGCCTCCAAATTGGTGCGAAGAACAGCAAAGTGACCAGTCGAAACACACACGGCATACTAGTATAGGTTCGCATAGTTACACTAGCAGGAAGAGCAAGGTGTGACTTGAAGAAAATACAACTGGGCAATACAGATACCGCGGAGCAATGGAGAAAGGAAATCGATTCAGTGATCATTTTTGCTTTCACATGCAGCCATCGTGTATGGTTCGAGCTCATGTTATTTTCGCTTCTATGACAAACTTTGTCAGGCAATTTACGTTGGTTGTTTCGCACCATGCGACGAAATCTGAGAAATTTATCAGCCAGGGAAAATTGGATGATTTACAGCACACTGAGCGCATGCTGGGTCGTTGCAATGTGAACGCGCCGAGCTGTGGTCAAATGCCACCTGCCGCCGCCGCAGATGTTCCAGATGACTCTGTGTCTCTGTGTAGCTATAACCAAGAGAGCAGCCAGCTGGGGGACCTCGCAATGCTTGGTTCTACCTACATGTAGGTCATTGAACGTGTTATCCAAGCCGCATGGCGAATGCAAAGAGCTTGCAGCTCTCTTGTTCATTGGACATCGTTAGGTGACTCAAATTCCGCTTTCATTCGCTTTCATTCTTTTCGCAACATTTCTTGTGAACCCGGCTATTCTTCATATCGCTGGTCACGACTCACGATCCAATTCCTACTGTCAGGTATCTCGTAACGTACAAAAGACCTCTATTATACACCCCAGGTGTGCATGATGAATGGTACGGTGTAATACCGGTGGTCTATTCCTTTGCGTATCGACGCGTACGGGATTTGGTATTGCAAAGAGCGACGTGTGACGCAGTCGGCTCGGAGCATCACAGGCTCAAAGGAAAGAACAGAGTAGAGGATACTCAGAGCCTCAGGCGCGTTCCTGGCCAGTCACGCAACACCAATTGATGTAGCAAGAACATGGCTCAGAAGAAGAAAGTCACCTTCTCCGCCGATGTGGAGCGCCTCGTCTTTGAGAACATGGAACCCCCGTCCAGTGCCCCCAATGGGAAGCGCTCCAGTGCGCAGGCGAACTTCAGCGAAGTGAGGCAGCCCATGCGGCTACTACCATACAAAGACCCAGAGCGAGTGAACGTAGCCAGGGTGCGAATCAGCTACAGCCACAGCGCCGAACGGCAGACAATGAGCGCACCGAACACGGGCGACCAGAACACGAGCAAGTCGAAAATGAACAACAAGACAGCGAGCGAGCAGGACGTAACCGAGCCATCGGGTTTCCTTGGTGATTTCCGATCTCTTGGCCCGGTCGTTGTCGCCGTGTTGGTCGTTGCATTCGTCATCGCCGTTATCCTGCTGAGTGTAGCTTTGTGATGACATCTAACATTTCTATTCACTAGTGAGCTCGCCTAGCATGCTATCTTCGGGCAACTCGTTTCCGCATTTCGATGTAGAAACATCGGAGTTGAATTGCATTGTGTGCAGTGGAGCAGGTGAAATCCTATGCCAGTGTGCAGTCGACCAGCGACCCCAGCAGGCCAGCAGTAGATAGACCTACAGGCTACAGGACTCGCTCGCAGTTTCGCTGACCGCGTGCAAGGCCTTCGGATTCATGCATGAAGCTCATGATTTTGACGTGCATCTGTGTCTGGCTGTCTCATCTCGTTCTTTCTGTGCATGATTATTAATTTATGAGCCTTCCGCGCGTTGACCTGCCACATCATGGCACATGCGTCATGTAGGCTAATCCTAACAGCAGAGTGATACCTCAATGCCGGAAGGTTCCTGTATCGATGCCCCATAGACAAGTAGTAGAAGCATTGTCCTGCAGCATCTAGATCTACCTATGATGTAGACCAAACAGGAGAGACATGTTACACTACTCCCTCAACTTCTCAAGTGCTGCAGAGTATTGGAGCCCATGCCACAAGGCCCGTTACACTAGGGATCAGCTTTGATGTATGTTTGGCACCGGAACATTACCAGTACTCGTTCCTTTCCATATGTTTTTGCCATACGTGTGCCGGTGTGTGGTTGCATTCATTTGCCCAACGTCTCTTAATTCTACGAAATATGTTGCTCTCATATTTGGCACTCAATGAACCTGCGTCTTTTTTATAACGTTAAGGTAGTGATGACTCCGGTATTGATAGCGATTAAGCGACTGCAGGGCTTTGGCGCAAGCACGGCAATCACAAATGTGGCAAAGGAAATTTATCAAAGCTTTTAAGAATACAATCGATGCAGACATGGCTACATGACTTCATGTGACTCCAGCGACTTTTGATAAAACAGATTTCAATGGCTCTAAGTAAGTTAAAAAGGAAGGATTAAATGTTACGAGTTACATTGTACATGTACTTCGAAGTACGTGTATGACCAACTGCACACCAAAGTAACCAGATCATCATTATACAGTCAACATGTGCGACAATAAGGCACACAACTGACAGGCAGTACTGTGAAATTCAACGACCTGACACCTAACTTCAAGTTCAACACATCTTCACGCCGTGTTGGCGCACTTGCTGACTGTAATGTATTACGATCTAGTTTATAGGTGAACAGTTGGTCATATCTCGTAACATTTGGCCCTTCCTCTTTATTTTTATCAAAGGCTTTCATAAATTTATCGGATCAACGAAAAATATAGCGCTTGCAGACATCACAAACGAACATGGCACTGTGTGTGTGTTTTAGGCATGGGCAGGTAATGCTAGCATTATGGCTGGCATTATAGTACCTTTTTTCCAGGTGGCATTATAACACCATTTCGCATACAAAATTGGCATTACAAGCATAATTGCCGGTCGACAACGGTGTCATGCATGAAGCTGCCTAGGTTCAGTTCCGAACCTGACTAAAACCGAAATAATGTTCCTTCCCCCAATCTCATCCATGTCACTTTTACACCATCCTGATTTCCCAGAACCCATGAAGGTTGTTTCCAACCATAAACACCTGGGAATAATGCTTGATGATCGTCTCTCTTGGTCTTTCCATATTGATGCTTTTTGCAGCCGTTCAAGCTCTGCCCTAGGTGTTATACGTCCCCATTGTTTCCATCTTCCTTTCAAATGTAAAATTTTGTTTTACAAACTGTACATCCTGCCTCTTTTCATGTACGCTGCTGTTAGCTGGTGTGGCTTGTCCTCGGTTCTCGCTGAGCATCTCGAAATCCACCATAGAAAACTTCTTCGTATCCTGTTTAGTCTACTCTTCTGCTTCCCTGTATGTCCTTGCAAATGCTTGCCCACTGTCGACCCACCGTCAAAAATTAATTTGCACTTTTGCTCACAAATTTAAACTAGCTCTACATCCTCCTCATCTTAACGTGTATAACTGGTTCCGAATCACAGATGGCTCCCAGACAAGATGCTCTGTTGCCCTCCCCTTGGCTAAAACGTCCTCCCTTGTACGCTCTCCACTCTTTGTTGCTTACTCTGCTTGGCTTGCGCTGCCCGCTACTACGCGCAATGCCAGTACCCTGGACGCATTTAAATCTGCTCACTAGATTCACCATCACCTGTCCCTCCCATGCTTCTCCGTCTTGACCATTACTTTTCTTCTTTTTTTCTTTTATTCACCATGGTTGGTTAACACCCACATCTCCCGTACTGGCTGATTTTCTTCTCATGCCATGAGGTGTTGTCTATAATAATAATAAATAATAAAATCGTGCGTCTGAACCCGTCCGGCTTCGTCCGGAGACTTGACGGTGCAAATCAACCTTCTCAGTGGATTGTTTCAGACAACATGCTCACTGCTGTTTAAGTGTTTTTCTCCTTGGCCTTGATCCAAGACGGCCTTCTTAAATCGACTTTTCTAACTCTCAAACTGGCATTATGGAGTAGTGTGAGCATTATAAGTGGCATTTAGGGTCTGGCGGATTCTGCGGGCAGAAAAATTGGCAGAATTCGGTACTTTTTCTGGTAAGTTTCATGCATGTTTGGTATGTGGATAAAAAATGGAGCAGAATTCGAGGAATTGCCCGCCATAAGGTTTGTATGGTTCTTCCAATTTCACTGCTTTTCGAGCAGAATATGCCACCTTTTCGAGCAGAATCCGCCGGTCCCTAGACTGGCATTATATCCTCGTATTATGAGCATTGCCTTTAGCATTATCGCTAGGCATATGCGGATAATGCCGGCAGAAAAATCGGCAGAATTCGGTACTTTTTCTGGTACGTTTCATGTATGTTTGGTATGTGGATAAAGAAATGGAGCAGAATTCGAGGAATTGCCCGCCATAAGGTTTGTATGGTTCTGCCAAGTTCACTGCTTTTCGAGCAGAATCTGCCACCTTTTCGAGCATTATCCGCACACCCCTAATTATCGCAGCAAATAACTAGCATTACCCGCCCATGCCTACAGTATGTGTTCTGAGCTCACTGTGTTGTATAATTTGTATTCTGTATATTCTGTAATCTGGCTTTGGAAAATTTATTTTATATTGCTACACTGTATCAGGTCCTTCAGGTTCGGCCTCATTTTCTCTGTGCTGCGCTGATGAGTCCACAAAGGACGAAACAGTTCTGTCCTCAGATTGAGTGATTTGTATTCCATACTTGCGATTCGTTTTATCTCGGGAGCTCAATATAAAAGCATGATGAACTAAAAGGAAAATAATTAGCTGAAAAGGAGAAAACTGCTGTTTACACGTTATGCGTAAGTCCACCAACTGCACCTCGACCAGACCTCTCCTAGCAAGACGACGAATCCTGATGTGCTGTCTTATCCATCGTATTCAGCCCTGCCCTATCTCCCCTGCGATTCTCTTACTTTTCAGTTCCCCTTTCATTCCTTTCTCTCACCCCTCTATTACCACCATGGTTGGCTGCTGCCCACATCACCTTTTCATTGGCCAGTGCGACGTGATTGTGAATAAATAAATAAATAATAAAGTCGACGTTCCAAAATACCCCGCATTTTAGACAATTTGACTGGTTTCGACAGGATAGTGCTCCTCGACAGGATTCGACAGAAACCAATATTCCAACAATTCTTTTAGCCGATTCTTTTAGCCGATTTTCCAATACATGTATATTCCAATTATGCAGCCGATTTTCCAACAATCTGTGTCGACTGCAGTCCAGACGAAGTAGTTGAATGCACGTTCGTGATCTGGGTTCGAGGGCACCATCAGACCCTCTACTCTGATCCGAGCTGGGAAGGCATACGATCTACGATACTGTCGCGGAGCACGAAATCTCCGCTGGTCTGGTCCCGTGGGATAACTTAGGGCGCGTTCGAATTGTCTTCATCAACTGTTCTAACAAATTTTATAAAAAGATTAGTTGAAGTGTCCCATTAGAACGGTTTCTATCATTTTAGAGTTTTTCAGTGGAATTGTCATGGCGATGATGACATCCGATCAGATCGACCATCTCCACGTACTACGTGACGTAGCTATTCCAAACTCTTCGAAACTAATCCACCTTCCCATCGGATGAGTTTCGAGGAGTTTCGAGGAGCTTCGTTTTTCTGAAGGCCACCTCTTCAGAAAAACGAAGCTCCTCGAAAAGTCAAAGAGTGACAATTCGAACCCGCCCTTAGTCTGATCCGAACAGACTCCTCGCTCAGTGACCCCCATGCCTGGGGAGTAGATCTACTACATGCCATGTACTGTAGATCTACAGTCGATACACATAATTGTAGTCATGTAAGTGTTCGAGGTGGCCTGCACCGCCCCGCCTACCCCGCGGATCGTGCGTGTCACGAGGCAAGTCAAGGGGTCAAGGCACTAGGCATAGGCATATGCGGATAATGCCGGCAGAAAAATTGACAGAATTCGGTACTTTTTCTGGTAAGTTTCGTGCATGTTTGGTATGTGGATAAAGAAATGGAGCAGAATTCGAGGAATTGCCCGCCATAAGGTTTGTATGGTTCTGCCAATTTCACAGCTTTTCGAGCAGAATCTGCCACCTTTTCGAGCATTATCCGCACACTCCTACACGGGACACACATGATTGATTGATTGATTTTATTTGGATTCGCGAGACCAAACGAGCAGGAGTGCTCAATAACAGGGTAGCGAATGGTTGAGTTGTGCTATGTGACAATGTAGTGTGTGCGTGGGGTGGTGGTGGGGGGGGGGGGGGGGGGAGCTGCGGAGGCCCAACACAATGTGAGGGGATGGGACATGACACAGCAGACATGGCAACTCATTCGGGTGCTTGCCAGACCCTGGTGAAATCTGGCCACGTGGATAACAGCTCCAGACCAGGCAGCGTCCATAAACCCACCATGTACCAGCAGTGCGACAAATATTGGGCTTTGCAATGGTCGCAGCTTTGGGGGTGTCCATGAGGTCGGATTAGATTAGCCTGCTTCGCGCCACTTATTCCAAGCCCCCTACAGACTAGACTGGATCTAAGTTACAGGTAGTTACTTGGAAGGCGACTTAGGCGAGCATCAACACAGACCAAGCCAAAAAGGACGTTTTCATTTTAGATCACGCTCTCAAGTCTCAACGGTGCTGCCCACTGAGCCCATGGCCCCTTCGCGGCTCCACTGCACCACCGGCCCACTGCACCGCGGAGTCATAGAATCTTATCACGTGGCAAGATCATGTGATCAGGGCCTGCTCTAGACATTCAACACAGCCCGGTCAGAGTGTACCTGGCGCATGCAGGCCAGCCGGGTCAAGCCGGGTCAGATCATCCGGCAGAAAAACAACCAAAAAGCCTGCTCAAAACGCAGGAAAACAGAAAGGCGAATTTATTACCGGAAATCGGAAATATTAGAGAACAAGGCGAACTATCAAAGTCCCTGCCCGCAAACGTAGAAGGTAAACGACAAAGCGTGAGTTCTTTTTCTCTTCGCGCCGCTTTTGACTGCCTGCCCCCATCGACTTTGAATGTCCTGACTTCCTGCTCGCCGTTGGCCAGATCGCGCTAGAACCAGTTGACCCTAGCCGAGTTTCTGTCGCTTGTAGACTGTAGTGTGTAGATCTACGATTGTGCTAGATTTGCAACAGATGGGGTCCGCGAGTCGTAAAATACCGGTATTTTAGGAATCCATTGTCAGTTTGAGACATTTTTCAGCCAGGTCAGACTGGACCCGGTGTTATCTGTTCAGCCAGGTCGTGCAGTTCCCCAGCCGGGCGCGTGACCCGGCTGACCCGGCTCTCCAGCAGGCCCTGGTGATTCAGTAGAACTAGCTAGCCATGTACATAATGTCTGCCGTGTCATGTGTGTCCCTTGACCCCTTGACTTGGCTCGTGACACGCACGATCCGCGGGGTAGGCGGGGCGGTGCAGGCCACCTCGAACACTTACATGACTACAATGATTATGTGTATCGACTGTAGATCTACAAAGTCGTGTACTTCGAAGTAGATTCTACATGTCATGTAGTAGATCTACTCCCCAGACATGGGGGTCACTGAGCGAGGAGTCTGTTCGGATCAGACTCAGTGATCCCACGGACCAGACCAGCGGAGATTTTCGAGCCTGGCACAAGTCCAAGGACGTGATCTGTCGAAGAACGAACTGCCAAAAAGGCTGACACAAACAGCGCGCAAACTCGCCAAATGCAGGCGGCGAGGGCTCGTGCGGCAATCGCTGAGCTTCGGAAACAAGATGTCAACACCGCTAGAAAAGTGTTTACATCCAGCCAGAGCCTCCAAACACTTCGAATCCAGCGAAACACAAGCAAGGCCTTCTATTTGTTCTTGTTCCCGATGTTCGCTCCTCATAGCACACAGGTTAATTTGTAGGACACATGACTTTGTTATCACGTTAGCCTATCGAGTGCACCTTTGAGCTGGGAGGATCTTGTGCGATCAACCGAAACAATTTCTTCGCTTTGCCACCGAGCTCTACTACGAGAAGGTCGGACCGATCTGAAAGGTAATCTGGTAAGCTGTAGCTGCTCCAGCTTGTTTTCTCGGCAAGGATTGAACAGTATGTCAGTAATGTCACGAATGAACGCTAGTACAGTGAGCAGTTTGAAATGAGTTTTTTCTTTTCTTCTGTTTGCAATGCTGGTGTACGTATAGAGCAATTTGAGGGGATAATCCGTGACGAGTGAGAGGTAAACCTCACTAGGCAAGCTACGTTTCAGCACCACTTCCGAGGTGTTACTTCACGCCTCGCTGAAAGGGAGGACCTAACTCCTAAGGAGCACGGGCGGACACGCTGCGGCTGATCAGCTACCAGCAGGCTATCGCTGGAGGCAGTGGACACGGGAGCGGATCCACCGACTGATCTACCGCCTCGGCAATGGAAACAAGGTAAGAACGCCGATTTGAATACGTTACAGACTAACAGTTTGTGCAGCTTCTGGTGTCCCTGCAACAAGAAAGTTAATAATTAATTATGCGGCCTGCACATCAGCCCGATGTTTTGGCTGATTATGGAATCGTACGAAAAATCCTCCAGATCGGCGTGAAAATTGTCTGATGCGGACGGTGTTGTCGCACGTATTTCCGACATATCTGAGTGGGTATATTCTAGTGTAGGTCCGACCCAGTCGGCCCATTTCATGTCGAAGTCGGTGTCGGAGCATTGGCCGGCGAAAACTCGGCGTAGTGTGGACCAGGCATTAGCCAGAACGAAGTTGGAGCCGGGGTTTGGTATTTGCAGACTATCAGGTTTCCCTGGATGCAATTTGTAGAACGTGTACTGTAGATGGCATGCTCCTCGTAGTCAATAAGTCTCACGTGTTTGCCACGGCGGCATTGTCGTTTCCATACGTACAGTAAAACCTGTGTGTGCCGGGCCCTGTGCTAAGCGGAATCCTGTCACGATTGACCGGACAAATAACTTTTTCAAAGTGTTGTGGATCGATTGTGCATCCCTGCATGAAGCGGAATCCTATCATATCGGGTCAGTTTCACCTGGACCAAGGGCGTTGTCCGGTTAGGTCAGATTTTACTGTATTTTCAGCTAGGATAGTAGTAGTGGGCAGACTTCCCATTCATAGGAAGTAGAGTGAATGGAAAGGGGCGGGTCTGCTCTAAGCTACTTCATCGAGGATGTAAAAGAAATGCAATGACCATCCTGTCCAGGCAAAACTTATATCAACATCACCAGTATCACGTTCAAGTAGCAATTGAGCCGTAAGCCTATCGCGAAACCAATGAAGTTGAACGTGGCTTTTATGCCTTGTGCTGTTGTGGAGAACTTAGGAGACTTTGTTGATGTTGCCATCCGTAGTTTTATTACCAGACAATTGTCAGAGAATGGAGTATGAGTGCACTGCTTGTATGCACGCGGTGGCAGATTGACTTTGTCAGGGTAGGGGCCAGTAGTGGATCCATCTCGCCAGATGGACGGGTTCCTTGATTTGAGTTTAGGCGCTAGTGGTACCCCTGTGCCGAATTCGCTTTTAGTAGTTTTTGTGCAGCGTTTTTGACCTTTCCCTTAGTCACAATCCTATCGTATGGCAGAAAGAGCATGTTATGCCGTTTGTGCGTAGTTGTATTTCAGTGGTATGACAGGGCAAACCTCCTTGTGCTATAGGTAAACGGTAATGGTAGCCCATGGTCAATTCAGAGCATAGGGTCAAGACGCGTTGAAGACCTTCAATGAGCCCGACATAGCGAGCGCAATGCTCATTCTCTCTCCGTTGTGACGGTCGTTGCCTATAGGGACTGAGTATCCTGCCCTCAAACACATGTTCTGAAGGGAGAGGAGTATGAGTGCGGCAACTTTTTTCAAGGACGGTGCACCAAAACTACACAATCATGTAGGTGGGCATCATAACTGTATGCAGTCCCTGAACCTAGAACCCACATGGATACGGAAAAGTCAACCAACCATACAAATGGTGATGCCCATCTATTTGTGCTGTATGGACTGTAAAGTTTTGATGAGAAATACAAGCGACTCCACTTATAACGCACTCGGATGTGGGCGAATTTCGTGATATAGCGAAGCCTTGTCCATGTCCGTGTTTGAACCCATACAAAATTGACCCTTTACAGCGAACAGTTTTCGTTTGTAACGAACCAAATCTTGTAGGTCTGCATGTAAACCAAGTGCACTCATACTGTCATTGGTCACTTGCCAGTCATGACTTGTTGCTTGTATAGTGTGAGTGCATTTCTGTTACAACAAACTTTGGCTATAAAGAACTAATTCTCCTGCACAATGGTGTTCGTTATATCAGGAGTCGACTGTACCATTAATTTTGTTTGGTGATGAGCCGACCTTTAATTAATGACCTAAAAATCGAAAGAAAAAAGGTAGTCGACCAACAACCAGGGATTAACCGTCATTGATCATACTGATATTGACCCGGTAAATCGAGATCCCAAGAATTGGGGTCGACTTATACCCTGTAAAATACTGTAGCCTTTAGACATTTCAAAGGATCAGTCGGGGAAGTGAACTGCCTGAAAAGAGAAAAAGCCAGACCCACCAGGACTCGAACCTGGGCCCTTGCTTGTCTTGAGCAATGCTCTAGCCATCTGCTATGGGACCAGGCCGAACCTAGAAGGCGCTGACAAGTGTTTCACTCGAAATGCACCTCACAACACGTGCCACACACACACTGATGGCACTTTGGTCTTTTTCCCTCCTCTGGGGACCAACTATGGATAGTTTCTGGAACGTACTACCAGAGGTGAAAGAAAGTGATCAATCTTTAAAGGATTGGGAGATAAAATGCCAGACCCACCAGTACTCGAACCCGCGTCCTTGCTTGTCATGAGCAATGCTCTAACAATCTGAGCTATGGGATCAGGCTGAACCTAGAAGGCGCTGACAAGTGTTTTACTCAAAAGGCAGCTCACAACACATGCCACAGATACTGGTGGCACTTGGGTCTTTTTCCTTCCCCCAGGGGACCAGCCACAGTTAGTTTCTGGAATGCACTACCAGAAGTGAAAGAAAGTGATTAATTTTTAAAGGATTGGGAGAACTTCAAATTTGAAAGGATCAGTCGAGGAAGTGAACTGCCTGAAAAGAGGAAAAAATGCCAAACCCACCAGGACTCGAACCCGGGACCTTGCTTGTCATGAGCAATGCTCTAAGCCGCATGATCTGAGCTATGGGACCAGGCTGAACCTAGAACCTAGGTTCGAGTCCTGGTGGGTAATGCATTTTTTCTCTAATCCTGTGCAATTTGAAGTTCTCTCAATCTCATAAAAATTGATCACTTTCTTTCACCTCTAGTAGTGCGCTCCAGAAACTGACCGTGGTTGGTTCTCCAGAGGAGGGGAAAGACCCAAGTGCCAACAGTATATGTGGCACGTGTTGTGAGCTGCCTTTCGAGTGAAAAAAACTAGTCAGCGCCTTCTAGGTTCGGCCTGGTCCCATAGCTAAGATGGTTAGAGCATTGCTTATGACAAGCAAGGTTCCGGTTTCGAGTCCTGGTGGGTCTGGCATTTTTTCTCTTTTCAGCCCGTTCATTTCCTCGACTGCACCTGTGAAGTTTGAAGTTCTCCCAATCTATTTAAAACTTTAATAGATGGTGCATTTTCTGCTGGATAATGAGCATGTTCCCATGCACTTCAACACAGCTATGTGATGGGCGTTCTCAGTGAGCAGTGCCCGTTTGAATTCCATCTGGGACCTATTTTTTGTCTTGAACACAGCATGTTGGGTGAGCGGTGTGATGCTAGAATCGCCTTTAGTGAAAATGTACTCAATGGCCAGGGTCTGATTCATGCAACCTAGTTTGCAGTTTCACTGGGTCTGTTGCCTGCAATAACAAACACCTGGCATGAATCCAATATTCGTGGTTTGTTACGATAATGAAGGGAGCTGCCACTGTTGTTGGTACTGGCAACCTCTACTCCCTCTGTTTCTTCTTGAAGGAGAGCTGTCCTTCAACAGGCTTCCTTTCAGCTTTTCAGGGAAAATTGAAGCAAAGCCATTGCAGAATGAGCCTATCCTGTACACTATAAAAGAGCAAAAACGAATATACCGTAAGGAGCGTGGAAATGGTCTCTAAACTAGTTGACTGGGGCTGGTCAGTCTGTGAATCAGATATCTGCAGTGGTGAGAACTGTCATTACACTGGGGTGTCAATTATCCGCAACACTCAGAGAGCAGTCTCCAGTGGGTTCCGATGACGAGTATACTGTAATACTTGGCCACCGCATTCGACCATCTAAAGTATGTACATCCCGAAGTGTTTCACGACTTCCTGTTTTCTTTTGGCAGTACAACAGTTCTCCTCCACAATCGCTCGTGTTAAGCCTTGGGTTTTTGCATCTTTCTTACCTGTACAGCTCTATCTTCTTCTTTTTTCATTGTTTTTGGTGCGTGTTTTTGGCCGTGACGCCGAGACCTCAGGTCGGCAGAGTCATCAATGCCCCACCATCACTGCTGCGTCTCGGTGCAGCGCCTGCTCATTAGTTGTCACGTTTGTCCTAGTCTCCGTACCATTGTCTTTCCTTATTCTTTTCGAGTTGGTTATGTGAACATAGTAAAAAAAAAAACAGGAATAAAACACACTCCAACTCCTCGTAGCCATCCAATGGCGGGTACATTTTGATGAAGCTCTTCTATTGTAAAGGGGAAGTTAAGGCAAAAATTAAAATTTCACCAGTTGTAGTCTTCGGGGTGCTGAGTCGAATGGTCTTGGTCCGAGAAAGCTGAGACGCTCCCTTCCTACTTGAATCCCAATCGAACTCGCGCACTTCCGCCGAAACTGGGTAACTGCGCCCTACTAGATGGGGATTTGTATGCAAAATGTCACTAAAAGCCCCATTTCGTTCTTATAAAAGCACGGATGACCGCGATTGGCCAATATGTTTTAGTCTTTTGGACGCTGAGTCGACTGGTTTTGGTCCGAAAAGGCTGCGATGCAGCGTTCCTCCTTCATTCCCAATGGAACATGGTTGAACAAGCGGTCACGTGCTCCTGCGTACACCAGCACCTGGTCACCGTGCCTGCAGGGTACAACTTACTAGCCTGTTTGACCTTTTTAGGGTGCAGTCCTGTCACTCGAGTTGAACCTTGGTGTGAAAGTTGTCGCCTGCTGGCGTGGTGACCAGGTGATTTGGGCACCCAGGAGCACGTGACCACTTGTTCAACCATGTTCGATTGGGAATAAAGAAGGAACGCTGCATCGCAGCCTTTTCGGACCAAAACCAGTCGACTCAGCGTCCAAAAGACTACAACATATGGGCCAATCGCGGTCATCCGTGCTTTTATAAGAATGAAATGGCGCTTTTAGTGACATTTTGCATACAAATCCCCATCTAGTAGGGCGCAGTCACCCAGTTTCGGCGGAAGTGCGCGAGTTCGATTGGGATTCAAGTAGGAAGGGAGCGTCTCAGCTTTCTCGGACCAAGACCATTCGACTCCGCACCCCGAAGACTACAACTGGTGAAATTTTAATTTTTGCCTTAACTTCCCCTTTAAGCAGATGGAAACAATATGCAACAGTTGTAAAAACTTGAAAAAGGATTTATTGAAGGAAACATTGGGCGATGATTTGAAATAGCTTTTTGTACAAGCTGTGATATTCCAGGATGCACGGAGGGCACATACCTATGACAGGGAATTTGTGTGACCTGTCAAACTGAAGGTACCTCTTCCTCTAGTCTTCTCAATGATGATCACATCTCATCCCGACCTTATTGGTTGTGTTCTTTTGTGCGTATTTTTTGGTGCTGCGCTGTATTTCAGGGAAGTCAATGACTTGACTGTCAACGTGTGCAAATGGCGTCCGCATGGGAAAGTCCCGTGTTCATTGGCCTGCTCAGCAGAATGGTCAAAACGTTCACTCCAGCCCCGCTGCGTATCGAGTGTGAGTCTAAGGGACTGATTAAATGCACACAACGTCAGGGCTTCGCCGCGTTAGTCGGTCCTGCTGCCCAAAATGAGGCCCTGCTGGACGCTTTGCGATCTGGAGATGACGAGTCTTTCCATGTGTTCCTGGAGTGCATCCGTGACGTAGAGCCGGAAGCAAGCGTCAGGGAGATCTTGGCAAAGCTAGACGGCGTAGACAAGCTGCGGACAGCTGGTGGTGCGAGGGCTGCTGAAGCTGCTGGAATGCTTGCTGCCGGTGCTACACTTGATCGTCCTACTGGTGAGTGTGCGATCATAATACTTGCGTATTTGCGTATTCACTCACTTCCCAACACTTAGGAGCTGCATCTGCCCCTATATCCTTGTGGGCGGGGGAAGGGAGTTCCTCGCGGATGCAGAACATTCAACCTGACCCAGGCTGACACAAACCATGAGACATTTTTCTGCATTTCCACCAGGTCGACAAAACCTTAGAAGTTGCTCAGGCTGCACTGTTACCACCTCTGAATGTATTCTAGCAGCAGATGCAACGAATCTACCGTAAAGTCAGACACTTTCGCTAGAAATTAAACTTTGCTATTTTCGCGACTATCACACATTCGCGAAAATAAATCGCCGCAAACCATTCCGTACATTGATTGTAGAGTTTGTAGACAGTACAAGATCCGACTGAAGAGATAGAATCGCCAAAGTTTTTCATCGTGAATCAGTCCAAAAATTTATGAAAACGCTAAATTTGCGCACCGCCATAGTTTGTCGCTCTACAGTAATGTGATGGTAACCAAAAGAAATAGTGTAGAATTGGATTCAAATAACACCTCGACACTCGGCACGATCATTCTGGCAAACATAGGTCTGGCATGAACTATGTTTAGCCGTGCACTTAAATTTATTGTCCTGAAGGAAAGTGCTCCTCAGATGTAGTGATGGAGTGTTATTGGCCTATTAGAAGGCACTATTGCTGTGTCAAGTTTGAAGTTCCCATGGTTGAGCACTGCCACTGACCTTCTTCAGCTGGCATGAACCCTTTCAGTGCCAAGGGGGTCAGAAAAATTCAAATTTTTCTGAGTTGAGCCGAACTCAAAATTTTCATAGCTCAGCTGTATATCCACGGATCTCTACAAACGATGGCTCTCTGGAAAGATATCATGGCCAGGCAGACAGCTGTGAAGAGAAAATGCAACGAAAATAGTCTTCCTCGCGAGCGCGCCTGAGCGAAGTCCGTTTTCTGCATTTTAGTAGCATCTGCACTTTCTCACGAGCGCATTCGATCGCAGTGCAGTCAACTTTCAACGCACAAAATTCGGACAAAGTTGGCCTGAAAGCTACTGAAAATCTCGATGTTTTGATACCCAATACGTATGGGTTGCCGCGAAAGAAATAGAGAAACCCGCGTGGAGTACTGCCACTGACCTTCTTCAGCTGGCATTACTGTAAACCCCCTAATTTTAGCGACACATAAACCTTAACGAATTTAGCGAATCAGTCAAATTCGCTAAAGTTAGGGGTCGCGAATCACTTTTTTTTTGTGAAAACCACCCTTTTCAGGTGATCTACGGATATTTCCCCTCGTTTGAGGGGGATTATGGCTCATAATTCGCTAAAGTTAGGGGTCGCGAATCACTTTTTTTGTGAAAAACCACCCTTTTCAGGTAATCTACGGATATTTCCCCTCGTTTGAGGGGATTATGGCTCATAATCCTCTGCGCGCCTTGGGGATTTGGAAAATAATCCCCTCGGAACCGTGCAATATCCTATACATACATGTATATGTACATGTGTACTGCACTGCACTGCATACCTGCCTGTGTTACTGTGTAGTAACTCATTTACCTTTCTTTACTTATTATTATTATTATTATTATTATTGCAAATAACGCTGAGTAATTACACCAAGAGTACATAACCCCCCAGAGTGTGCAACGCCGATCCAGCTCTGTGTAGGGTCTTGGTCGAGCGGAATCGGATCTTCTGATGTCATGCGTACACTTCACACCAGCGCAAGGCCGGTCTCGAGGCAGGGCACCATTGTTTTTGATCCAAGAGTACCCGCGACTCCCCGGGTTCCCCTCAGATGTGTACGGTATTATGACGCAAAGATCCGATTCCGCTCGACCAAGACCCTATGCAGAGCTGGATCAGGCGTTGCACACTCTGGGGGGTTATGTACTCTTGATTACACGAATGCATAAAAACCAGCATTTGCTTCCGGGAAGGATTCACAAACATAAGACAAAAACACCATCAATGTAACTGCACATACGAAAAGCAGCTTCTATTGTCAAGTTCGAGTGGCAATGTCAGAAAGACGGTAGACTGTTCGTGCACGATGTTCACCCTGCAGGGGATAAGTCAAGGACGCGGCTCGGCAGAGGAAGATGAGTGCCGCGGGGTGCCATTCCACCGTGACTTATCCCCTGCCAACTGCCGCAGCTGATTAAGGCCTCTAAGCGTGCCCAGGCGAATGCCGAGTCGGGCTAGGCAGTCCTGAGAAAGAGCTGAGAGGAGAGTTGTCCTGGGTCGGCCCAGTCGACCGCGCAGGCTCGCGGTGGCTGAAAACTCTAACACGCGCTGTGGGGGAGAGCTCTTCTGCATTCTCAGTACGTGACCAAGGAATTCCCAACGCCGTTTTCTTTACTAGTACATGTATATGTTGATTGCGAAAAAGGACGACTGACGATATATTCTCCAGGCATTACAACGGACAACGGGAACAAGTTAGTGGGAACGACATTTATTATAGACGACGAGACAAGAGACCAAGGCGAACGAAACGACTACATTGAAGAGTGAGAAAGAGAGAGAGAGAGAGAGAGAGAGAGAGAGATCAAGTCTGAACGGCAAGATAAAGGGCCTGGGTAGCTATGGCAATTACATGTATGGGCGCGCAAGTAGCTACCCAGGCCAACGGAACAAAAGGAGACAAAAGGTGAGTACACGAGTGCATGCAGGCCAACTAGAAAAGGTACGGGAGGAGGTACCTAACATATACATACTGTAGGGTTATGGTTGTAGTCAGGAGCGCTATGTCCTCGCCTTGTAACATGCTGACTTGACCTCAACTTATCTGACGCATCCCGCGACCGTCATGCAAAACGTTTCCCGAAAGCGAAATGAAGTATTAGTCCGGTGTAACACATGATTTGTGTTTGCTGGTGTTCTCTTGCCGTTTGCGTTACTCCTGCACAGCAATGCAGTCACTGGACGGATGCACGGACGCCAGCGCAGGCTCAGGTAGGCTAACTGGTGTGCCTGTCACGACTGAACGATTGCGTGCCGATGAAGATTTGCTCAGTGAGTATGCTGCCATGCTAGTGGGGCAGTGCGATGAACTGAAAAGTCAAACAGCGCTGCCGGGGCTTAAAACAAAGCGGGGTCATCGCGTTGACGTCAGAAAATTCTTCACGCACGTACAGGCCGTAGCCATTGGTGAAGCCGAGGCTAGCTATGAAACTTCTCAAGACATAGCAGTTCACAATACGTTACCCCAGGCCCACCGCGAGTCTAGTTTCCCGATAGTGAATGCAGTCCAAGTCCTGCAAACTGAACCAACAATCGCAAATCCAGAGCACCTAGACCTGGAAAAGAGCTCCATGGTGGTTTCACCAGCAGGTAGTGGTAAGACCACACTGTGTCAAATGATCTTGGCACAGTACTGTGATCCATCACCGAGTATGTTGAAGAGCCGGTGTCGCTTTCCCATCTACATCTCTTGTCGGAACGATAGACAACGTCTGTGCAGCACTGACTGGTGTCACTTTCTTGCGTTGGATGATCAATCGTTGGATTTCAGCACTGGCGAGCAGCACCGTGTGCTGAAGGTTCTGCGCCAGAATTCCGATAGCCTTCTTCTGATCGTCGATGGCCTAGACGAAGCAGGTTTCGACGAGTTCCCTGTCCAGAGTTGCTTCAGAGAGACAGCATACAGGAAGCGCAAGGCATTCGTTGGATCACATCTTCTGCTGACGGGTCGGCCTTGCAAACTGGCGTCAACTCTGGTTGAGCACTGTGATGCTTTCTTTCGCCTCACAGGCTTCAGCCAGGCACAGCTAGAAGGCTTGTTTTGCCAAATCCTGGGTGATCCCGAAGGCAGAAAGTGCTGGTCAAGTCTTCAGGAAGAAGGCATGGAGCATGTGAAGGAAGCCGCCTTGAGCATACCGCTGATGGCAGCCCTAGTGTGTGAGTTATATTACTCCCGTCATCAAGTTCTACCACGTTGCAGCGCTTCACTCTACGGTCAGTTTCTTGACATGAATACATCAAAACGGCACGGCAATCTACAACTATATGCACAAAAACAAGATCCTACCTTGCAGAGCCAAGTGCCTACTTATGCCATCAGGGGTCAATTGAGTCACCCCGTGAACCGTCTTTCCAACAGCAGGGCGGAAAATCCTCACCGCTTGGCTAAGTCCAAACTGGTCAGCGGTAGCTTTCAGGATAGGTTTGGTGAGGCCGCCTTGAAAAGCCTCAGAGGGAAGACTTCCTTAATTGCAACTCGTCTTCTTTCCGCTGAGCAATTTGAAACAGCATGTGACCTGGGACTGCTGACATCTACCGAACGATCACATGTTTCGGAGAAATATTCCTTTCTCCACCAAACCTTCCATGAGTTCTTCGCTGCACACTGGCTGGCACATCAACAGGATCCTGGCCATTTGGCAAAGATCTGCGCACAGTCTGATGAGATTGGTGTGAGTGAGGCAACTCGTCCGTTCTGGAAGTTTGTCTGTGGACTCGTCCCTGTCCAGCACTTAGCAAGCATTTTCAAATGCATACGAGATGCTATGAAAGCTGCAGCAGTCTGGCCAGCAAACATGAATCAATTTCTCTTAGCCTGCTTCACTGAAGCTTCGGAGAGGTGCAGACAAAGCGGACTCAACGCATCTCCATCCAGCCAGCGAATTGAGCAGCAACACCTCGTTACAGCTGCACGGTGTGTATGTGCTGAGTGGCTAGACCTCAATGGCATAGAGCTGAGCACATTAGACGGGTTGTCACTCAAGGACCTTCTTGTTACCATCGGCCAGTTAAAGGCACTGAACCTCTCTGGTTCACTGTTGGGATTCAGACATGTGGGAGCCGCCTTAGTGCAGAATGTCACCACCCTGGACCTGAACGGCGTCAGTCTCCATGGTGATCCCATCACACAGCTGTCTCACTGGCTGTGTACTACTGAAAGCAGGCTAACAGATTTACATCTCCCCAGCTGTGGCTTTCAAACCACCGACGCCTCAGCTATTGCACATTGCCTTCGCTCTCAACAGCTCAGATGTATTAGTCTCTTCCGCAATGCCTTCAGCAAAGAATTCCTGTCTCAAGTGGTAGAGGCCATGCAGGGCTACAGCAGCTCAGTAGTGGCACTTTGGCTAGGTAGGTGCTCTCTTCCTTCTGGTTGTGGCGAGCTAATTGCCAGCCTGGTGGAGTTATCACCTCGACTTACTAGACTGAGTGTGGCGGGTAACCACATCACTTCCCGGGATGCCACCTTAGTCTTGGATACAGTGAAGAGTCGGGATCAAATCCGGATTTCATTCTCTGATAACCAGCTTGACGATTCCATCGGGGATTGTATTTGCTCGATTTTTGCATATCGCGCCACTTCCCAAGACCGCCTTGACACCCCCACTGCAAACCAGCAGGGCATGGGCTATTTCAGAGTAAAATTGGCAGGAAATTCCATAAGCTTGGAATGCCTTCAGAAGGTTGCACAGTGCGGGATGATGGCTGCAACAGACTGGGTACTCCACAACATGCACTGTGTGGAGAATGGACAGGTAATCCACAGAGGTGGACACATTGTGCAGGCAACTAACGGACACACTGTCGACTTTAGAGAATGGTGTATTGGAGATGAGGGCATTGATTATTTAGCACCCACAGTATCTAAGAGTACGGACATCCGCCTACTGGACTTGGACCGCAACCATCTGAGTTCTGCTGGAGCACTTCAGCTAGCCAACATCGCACTCGCCCACAACACCACCCTGCAGGTACTTGATCTACGCAGCAACAAGATTGAAGTGAGTGGACTTGTGGCCATTTTGGAGGCATGTTGCCTGCCCACTTCCTCCTTAAGAGCACTGTACATTGAGGGTAACCCAGTTTTTGCAGCATGCGATGTCAGCCACACTGAAATGCACAAGCTGTGTGGCATCCTGCCACACACCAGTCAACTGCGCCATCTTGGCTTGGCGAGGACAGAGATGAGGAGCGAAATTGCCTGTGCTATTCTCAAGGCACTCAAGACGAATACAGCTCTGTCATTCCTCGGCCTGACCGGTAACCACCTAGGTGACTGTGTGGCTAGTGCACTTGCCAGCCTCCTGCCGAGCAACGACTGTCTGAAGAGAGTGACACTGTGTGACAATGACCTCACAATGGCAGGTGCAGAGATCCTTCTCAGCTCACCTAGCATTCGCAAAATGCAGTGCATCTGGGTCAAGGGTAACCCACATCTGTCGATTAGAAAGCTTCGTCGCCCGCTAACATGGAGTTCGGTACGCGTTAAAATGTCTACTTTCCTAGATACACATCTACAATGAAGTACTGAGCACTGTGACAGGCTCTAAAGTGTAATGTCAGACTTGGCGGTATCCGAGTGCCGCTGATTTATTTTATGCCTGTATACAAAGAAGAGAATACTGCTGACACCTACATGTATAAAATCTTGAAAGTTGAGCCAATAGTAGTATGGAAAGAGAAAAGTCATAACTAGCAACTTATAGGTTCTTTTCTCTTACCTACATGTATATTCTGCTTAGCTCTTACCTACATGTATATTCTGCTTTGCTCTTACCTACATGTATATTCTGCTTTGCTCATCAAGAGCTTTCCAGGATGCCAACGATTGTGAAAGTCGGATAATTAGAGCTAAAGTTGTGCCCTGAATACGGTACGAATTTCTCATCGGTCTGTATCCATGCCATTTAGGATGGACGTTTAAGTCTGGCATTCCTACTCTCGCTTTCTTTCCCTTTTCAACTCCCTCAACTCGCTGTTTTATATTATGTAACTCCATTCTACCGCACTGACTTCAGGTGAAAATGCGAACCGAGCGCTCATTCTGTTTGCCGGGACATCCCTTTCCGTGGTGTTCGGTGGCCATGATGATCACGGTAGCATGTCCAGTTGTCATGGCTTTGTTGTCATGGCTTTGTTGTCATGGCTTTGTTGTTATGGCTTTGTTGTCATGGCTTTGTTGTCATGGCTTTGTTGTCATGGCTTTGTTGTCATGGCTTTTGCTCAAGCGCTATAGATTGTCTACATGTATGCTAAAATAATTTTTTGTGGTGGCTGAAAATCAATCCCTTTTAAAACCATTACTCTTTCCTCTGGGGCTAAGCTATTGCCCTCGGATCTATTTCTTTCTAATCATTTAATTATGGGTATTACTCTCCTTGACATTCACCTTGTTGAGCACTTTCGGTTGGCTGCTCTAGTCCTGCTGCATTGCGCATCACTCGCTACTTTTCGTAGCTAGAGCGCTCTGGCGCTAGAGCAACGAGTTATCTTTTTGAAATGAATGCCTGCAGTGCCACCTTTACACCATAGCCTGTAGCTCGGCTTACTTATATCTCGTAGCTGTACTGATGAGGCATATATGGCCGAAACAGCTTGCTGTCTACAGCATTGGGTAATCATTTAATTATGTATCTGCGGTATCGAATGATGTGAAGGCTCCAATGCAGCATAATACGTAGCACTGCTGTCAAAGCTGCAAACATCTTTACCACTATTCCGCCAGGTGTGTTTCAACCACCATTTCTCTGCCATCCTCATTACCGTCTTTATTTATTTATTTATTTATTTATTTTATTCCAAGCAATACATTGGCTGGGGTAGCCAATGACCACTTTGCGTGGCGATTGCAGGTTTATTTTATAGCCAACCATGGCTTGCATGTCACTGATCTGACTCGAACTTTCTCGCAGAACTATTGTACTGTATGGTGTTTGAAAAGCACTCCGCAGGGCACTTGCTTCATTTGTTTCAAAAGCACTCCGCAGGGCACTTGCTTCATTTGTTTGAAAAGGGCATTTGCGGGACTGTAGACCATAGTATCCAGTGTCGGAGATCTAGCACTTTTTTGCCATAATTATTATATTTGTACATACGGTTGTCCACTCACGATCGTTGAAGTCAATTGGAAAACGTCTATTGTGTTCACTTTACGTGTAATGTGTCCGGCTCAGTATCTCTGCTCTTTACTACTTTTCCATTTTGAAAATATCATAACCGAAATAATTTGTTGTGCCTGGAACGGTGTGAATTTGGCCAGGGGTATGGTAAGGTATATTTAATTTTACTTTTGCAACTCAACAGTGTTGATTGCTGCTAAAGGGGAATTGAACCAGGGGAAAAAGAAGAATGCTTTTTTAACAGAGAGAGGGGCGTAGGGATATTCAGGCACAAACGTAAATCGGTTACTTAGCACTCCCTGACATCTGCTGTACATGGAATTCTTCACATGGTGTGTTTGATAGTACCGTAAAGTACCGTTGACCTGCCCCCTTTCTAATTGCCGTCCTCCGTCGATGTTCTGCCTGTGAAGAGACTTTGGCATTACGTGCCGGTCCAGCATGGAAATGTGAACGATCCAGCACATCGAATCTGATCTTCCGCGTTGATGTGCATTGTACTGCACTTGACAGCCTTGATCTAATTCCCGTCCCCTGCCGAAAACCCAGCTGGGAAGCGACATGGCGTGGGGAGGGGGGGGGGGGGGTCAACGGTATGGGTATTATTCGGGATGCTCAGACCCGCTGTTTTTTTTCTCACTACAATCATAATAATAGAGAGGTTCCGGGGTACGATTTTCCGTGCCAAAATCCGTACGGCCTCTACGGATTTTTTGGAGGCGTGCTCCATACGATTTTTCGGCACGGAGAATGCGTGTGGACTGGCTTTCATACGAACCATGTTTCGTATGGAGATTTTGCGTCATCGGGTGCAGAAAGATTTTTGCGTACAAATTTGGTACAAGAAACATCGATTTTCCGCGGGAAGTTTTGATCTCGGTACAAACTTTCAAAATAAAAAGGCATAGCGCGGGAATGTGACGTGTTTGCGATCGTAACCTAGGCAATGGTGGCAAACACATAAGTTCCGTACTCCGGAACATTTCACTGCTCAAAAACGACGTATAAAAAATCCGTAGCGCCTCTACGGATTTTGGCACGAAAAATCGTACTCCGGAACCTCTCTAATATTATGATTCAATGTAGTGAAGAAAAAACAGCGGGCCTACTATTATACATGGACTTGACGTCGATGTACAGTGTGCAGGGCATGTACTCTGGGCATGTACTCTAGGCATACACTGACGGCATACACTCTAGGCATACACTGACGGCATGCACTCTAGGCATACACTGACGGCATACACTCACGGCATACACTCACGGCATACACTCACTGACTCACGACATACACTCACGGCATACACTCACTTCATACACTCACTGACTCACGACATACACTCACGGCATACACTCACTCACGGCATACACTCACTTCATACACTAACTGACTCACGACATACACTCACGGCATACACTCACTTCGTACACTCACTGACTCACGACATACACTCACGGCATACACTCACGGCATACACTCACGGCATACACTCACGGCATACACTCACGACATACACTCACGGCATACACTCACGGCATGCACTCACGGCATACACTCACGGCATACACTCACGGCATACACTCACGGCATACACTCACGGCATACACTCACGGCATACACTCACGGCATACACTCACGGCATACACTCACGGCATACACTCACCGCATACACTCACGGCATTCACTCACGGCATACACTCACGGCATACACTCACGGCATACACTCACGGCATACACTCACGACATACACTCACGGCATACACTCACGGCATACACTCACGGCATACACTCACGACATACACTCACGGCATACACTCACGGCATGCACTCACGGCATGCACTCACGGCATACACTCACGGCATACACTCACGGCATACACTCGGGGCATACACTTACGGCATACACTCACGGCATACACTCACGGCATACACTCACGGCATACACTCACGGCATACACTCACCGCATACACTCACCGCATACACTCACGGCATACACTCACGGCATACACTCACGGCATACACTCACGGCATACACTCACGACATACACTCACGGCATACACTCACGGCATACACTCACGACATACACTCACAACATACACTCACGGCATACACTCACGGCATACACTCACGGCATACACTCACGGCATACACTCACGGCATACACTCACGGCATACACTCACGGCATACACTCACGACATACACTCACGGCATACACTCACGGCATACACTCACGGCATACACTCACGGCATACACTCACGGCATACACTCACGGCATACACTCACGGCATACACTCACGACATACACTCACGGCATACACTCACGGCATACACTCACGGCATACACTCACGACATACACTCACGGCATACACTCACGCATACACTCACGGCATACACTCACGGCATACACTCACGGCATACACTCACAACATACACTCACGGCATACACTCACGGCATACACTCACGGCATACACTCACGGCATACACTCACGACATACACTCACGGCATACACTCACGGCATACACTCACGGCATACACTCACGGCATACACTCACGGCATACACTCACGGCATACACTCACGACATACACTCACGGCATACACTCACGGCATACACTCACGGCATACCCTCACGGCATACACTCACGGCATACACTCACGGCATACACTCACAGCATACACTCACTGACTCACGACATACACTCACGGCATACACTCACTGACTCACGGCATACACTAAAGACATACACTATGCATATGCTCTGGGCATACACTTTGGGCATACAGTGTCCACGTCCGCGTAGGGGAGTCCGGGTAGGGGAGTCGGCAAGGCCAGCTGAGTTGATGCCGATGTGTGGCCTGGGCATTTCGCAGTTCTTGTGGTGATTCGGTCTAGCGGCAAGCAAGCAATGCCAGCACGCGGCTCGTGTACACACGCGCACACATACACACATACACACACATGCACACACACACACACACACACACACACACACACGTATGCACACACACAGACGACACACACACACCTGCCCTGTCCTGTAGAGCCACTACCACTAGGGTCACGTGGGCCCCGGAGTGGCAGCAGAGGGAGAGAGAAGGAGCACGCCACCTGATGGCGCTCCAGATGCGAGACTAGTCGGAACCGGCGAGAGCAGATACACATATTCAGGAACTTGTCCCGTTGTCTAGCCGTTGTACGGTGGCAGTGCCTTGAACAGCGATGGCGGTTCGCGTCTCTGGGTTGAGCGGAAATACCGCTTGCAGATGTAACAGTGAGCACTGCAGCAATTCCGAGCGGTAGTATCAACGGCGGCAGCAGCAGCTGATGCAGTCGGTGCTGGGCATGAGGTAGAAGCGGCGCAACGATGCACACACACACATGCACACACCCACACACCCACACACCACACCACACCCACAGGGGGTTGGGGTCTGTGGACCCTAGCTACGCCCGGTGTATACTGTGTGCCTTTGTGACGCCATACATCTTTGTCACACCCGATAGCAAGGGTACATAACCCCAAGGGTATGCAACTCTGCATATGGGTAACCGCACTGGGTGCATTACACAGCCACGGATTGTGGTCCATTGCGTCATTATTGACCTGCTATGGTTTCCTGCTTCCAAATCCGCTTTCCTCGGAGACGGTTTTGTACGCGATAGGTCACGCACTGGCATCGCCTCTGAATTTACCGTATTGAACATGAAATTGTTGAGGCTAAACAGGTGGGCAATTCGAATCCAAGCAGCTGGATCGTCAGCTCACTACCTGATGCGGGCATCGCACCGCTCAGGGCACCCATAGCTTGGAGATCAGAGCGGCACGCTCTTGGGTGTGTGTACACTTGCCGATGGCTTTGGGAATAAAGTCAGCAAGAGAGCGGCCAGCTCAGGGTCCTCACTCTGCATGTGCTTTAGCTAGACATATACATGATTGTACTGATGAAGGTCATCTTACAAGTCAATCCAGTGGTTAGGCACATCTTAGCAATACAATAATTATTTTGGCCTTTCATAAATATTAAATACCCACACTGATTAGTGATCACACCATCAATAGTATCAAATTCAAATAAATTTGCTCGACTCAATAAACACCACTGCACTTTTCCCTAAAAGGAGTATTTTATAAACAGTATTTAAAAATTTTATTGGCTTCTGAGCCCATAAACGCTGTTTATAAAATACTCCTTTTTAGGGAAAGTGCAGGTCAACACACCGGTAATTATCTATAATATTAATGTAGTTGCCTCAGGATTTATTATATTACGTAACAGTTACGTACAGGCTATCCATCGTCAGGATATCTTTGTTGCTATGGGACCCGGGAGTATACTGGATACTGTATGTAGGAACCCTTAGCTTCTCTGAGCTTCTGCTCTGCTGATTCACGACCAATAGGTTTTATACGCAGCCCCCCCCCCCCCCCTTGCCAGAGACGATGATAGAGAATCTGATGCTACAGCACAAGCCATAGCAACTTCAACTTGTGCTGGGATTGCACCATTCAACAGCTCGCAGGGCTGAAGAATTGACCGCCACTATTCAGTCTGGTCTACGCCAGGGAGTCGTCAAATACTTGTCAAGTCTACGCCACACAGCTATTTGAAGTGGCTTTTTATGGCCTGTGAATCCCTACATTTTGGTCTTTTAATTTTTTCTTTTCCCACACACATCACACCACACACTCCAGTATGCACTGGCTGTTAGTAACTACCCAGGAGAATGAAAGAAAGGTCACGAGGAGTCTGAGAAAGAAAAGATGTGCGTGACCATAATCGCCGGGAATCGAACCCGCAAATTCTCGATTAGAAATCGACTGCACATACCACTGCACCATGGTAATTATGGGACACACAAGGGAAAGACAAACACACACACACACACACACACACACACACACACACACACACACACACACACACCACCACCACCACCACCACCACCACCACCACACTCCGGCCTTTATTCACTTCAGTGTCTGGAGATACGTGGATTTTTTTAGACTGGAAAAAGCAAACAAGAACGCACACGTGTCATCGTGTAAACACCGTCTATACAGCTGCCATCAGGGAGTCGTACCCAAACCATTTTCTGCGTACGACTCCCCGGCCCTAGGCTTTGGCTACAATGCAGCTACTAGTGGGTGACCATGACATTACTAACTCACACGGTTGTAAAGCTGAACACCATTATTCTAGGCCATAATAATCTAGGGGTTTATGGCACAGGTGCTGCTTCGCCCATAGAACAATGCATCACTGGGGCACACCGCCAAACCATGTGTAGCTTCAAGTAGTTACAGAACACAGAATTGACTTTTTCTGCTCGTAGAATCGCTACTTGTTTGCGCTGTGAGGCACACACACACACACATGACAACATGCCCGGCATGCCTCCCCCCCCCCCCCCCCCCCACACACACACACGCGCCATCACCCAGCAATAGGATTTCCCGAACACACGGGAAAAGGATGGAAGGTACTGTGGCGACCACACACCACCCACGGGTCTGAAGCAAAATCCCAATCGGAAACCATTGCAACCACCACAGAGAGTACCTACTCGTGTGTGCGCCTCAGGCCGGCAAGATCCTGGACTGTCTGTGATCGGGTTCATACTGAACACAAAGCAAGGAGGGAAAACAACACCTCCTTATCACAAGATAGGCCACAGACAACAACGACAACGACGGCACCACCACCAGCACCAGCACCACCAACAACAACAACGGGGTCAGCAGTTACATTGCATTAACGAAGCGAAACAATTACCTACAAATGGAGAAGTGCTTCATTCCAGGAGTAAGATTACATTGCAACATATTGAGCAAAACATACACACAATCATAAAAAAATAGTACATTCGCTGATGCTGGATTTGTGGGCAAGGAATTCCCAGCCAGGGGAACGTAGGGATGGTCTTGAGAATTGAGAAAAAAACACAGAAATTAATGCAATTTAAGCGCGTGTCTACGAGAGAGAGAGAGAGAGAGCAATGGGGGTACAGAGTGGGTCGCGTCAGCACGGGTCAGGGTTAGAGGGCGCAGGGGAGCCCACGGACTAAAACAAAAACAAACGGAAAAAATCAGAAACACAGCCGCATCGCCTTGTGCCGGCAGCGGACAAACAACAACAACGCAAAACAAGTAGAAGATAGGATGCACGCAACGGATAATTGATCCAGCAATCTGACAAAGACTGGACCGGAAAACAAAACAAAGAGACGACCATTGCAGTTCAGTATTTAAAACACAATGGAACAAGTTTAGCATTCAGCATCCACTGAGGAATTTGGTAAAAACAAGGCCAACAAGGAGACTGTTGGAAATGACATTGGAAGCTAGTAGTGTTGAATGTGGCACACAAGCTAATTGACAAATTTCTTCATAATATCTTTCTCCTAGCAAACGAGGCAAAAATAGCATTTAGTCAGCACCACAAGTTCCTGGTGGGCGTGCGTGCGTGCGCGCGGGCACCCACCCACCGAATGTCAGACTAGCAGAACATGAGCGAGCTGCAGCACAGGTTGATGGAACTATGCAATGGACTTAGCCTCCGGTAAGAAAGCTTCCCAGTACTTGATCAGCTGCACGCGGCACAACAGGTCCACACACACGCACACGCACACATGTACGCACGCACACCCGCACACATACACACACCACACGCACAAAGAAACCAGTTTAGTACACATAGTTTCGGGGTAGAAAACAGCAGCAGCACTCACACAAGCACAGGAAACATATGCAACACCTGGTCCTGTTCGGGCTGTTGGAAATTCTTACAGTGAAACTGCAGTACAAGTACCCTGGACACAGTCTCTTTGCAGCGAATTTATAGTATTTCTACTGGGAACACACCAGCTACCCATTCCAGTGATTTCACCTAGGATGTAGAGTACCTCGGCTAACGTTATGAAGCACTGATGTGTACATCCCCTGGAGTTATGTTATACTGAAGTTTCACTGTACAGGTGATGGTGAGCAAGAAGTGTGTGATAACTACACCATAGTTCAGTGATTGAGCATGGCTGGCTATAAGCAACGGTCCTACACCATAGTTCAGTGGTAGAGCATGGCTGGCTATAAGCAACGGTCCTACACCATAGCTCAGTGATAGAGCATGGCTGGCTATAAGCAACAGTCCTACACCATAGCTCAGTGATAGAGAATGGCTGGCCATAAGCAACAGTCCTACACCATAGTTCAGTGATAGAGCATGGCTGGCTGTAAGCAACGGTCCTACACCATAGCTTAGTGGTAGAGCATGGCTGGCTATAAGCAACGGTCCTACACCATAGCTCAGTGATAGAGAATGGCTGGCTATAAGCAACAGTCCTACACCATAGCTTAGTGATAGAGCATGGCTGGCCATAAGCAACGGTCCTACACCATAGGTCAGTAGTAGAGCATGGCTGGCCACAAGCAACGGTCCTACACCATAGTTCAGTGGTAGAGCATGGCTGGCCATAAGCAACGGTCCTACACCATAGTTCAGTGATAGAGCATGGCTGGCCATAAGCAACAGTCCTACACCATAGCTCAGTGATAGAGCATGGCTGGCCATAAGCAACAGTCCTACACCATAGCTCAGTGGTAGAGCATGGCTGGCTATAAGCAACGGTCCTACACCATAGCTCAGTGATAGAGCATGGTTGGCCATAAGCAACGGTCCTACACCATAGCTCAGTGATAGAGCATGGCTGGCTATAAGCAACAGTCCTACACCATAGCTTAGTGGTAGAGCATGGCTGGCCATAAGCAACAGTCCCACACCATAGTTCAGTGATAGAGCATGGCTGGCCATAAGCAACTGATTCGAGTCCTGGTGGTGACAGTCACATTTTTCTTCGGACGCTTCCCATTTTTTTTCGATTCCCCTCCCGGCTTGCTAGTTTGTACGTGAAGTGTGTGGGTACAGTGAGGGCTACGTCCCACCCGCCTGTGCGAATTCACAGGAAGCGTGAGTTGCGAAGTCTGAAGAGGATGTTGAACAGACGCTGCTAAAGCTGTGTACACAACTGGCGCGTGTACGCGGTACGCTTGCGGTTCATGCGTGCCCAAACGCTCGCTCAGGCTTTCACAAAAAACAGCAATCCGAGTCGTATTAAGCGCGTGCGACACCTTCGAGTACTAATTTTTTGACCCCGCCAGTCAAGGTGACTGGCATGTACTCTGGTACGCGCCTGATACGCGCTGAAAATTCCAACATGTTGGTAGTTCCATTTCGGCGCGTTTCCGTACGCATGGCGCCCCAAAAGCCAGCAAAAATACGCACAAACGCGTGGTCTCACTCGTACACGCGCCAGTTGTGAACACAGCTTTAGACGACGACTACACCATAGCTTAGTGGTAAAGCATGGCTGGCCATGAGCAAGGGGTCCTGCTGCGAGTCTTGGTGGTGACAGTCAATTTCTTCCCCAAACTTTTCCCGTTTGAAACTCCCTCAAACTAATGCAAAAGTGCATGAGTACATATTACGACCGTATTGCCAGACATAGCGTGTACACAGCCAACACGGTTGCAGTAGTCAAAGTACAGTACAAACTCACCTGCTCTTGGTTACGCATCATCTTCTCCATGTAGCGTAGGATACTGGCCTTGAAGTCCTTCTTTCTCTGGCCCTGCACACAGTGTCAGCAAGGACATTCAAAACAGAACTTCAGTGTTCAACAACTGCACACAGTGTCAGCAAGGGCATTCAAAACAGAACTTCGGTGTTCAACAAGTAGTACACTCAGACATGTACAGTCATCCCTCTAACCCAGCATTTTTTCATTTTCAAATCCATTCATAAATCAGCACTTCATAAACCAGCACTTCATAAACCAGCATAATTTTCAGCAACCAAAGTAATGTCCTTTCCATGTGCATTCCAGCAGAAAATCAGATTCTGTAATCCAGCACCCTCTCTATTGTAAACCGTGAAATTGTTGCCATGGTCTAATTTCTGCGAAATTCGCGACCGAGTGGAAATCGCGTGGAAATTTAGACAGCGCGAAAAGGAGATCCATGAAAGGTTTAGCAAGAATGCCACAGTAGCACATTCTGCAATCGCAAAATTAAAACCTCGCAAACATGTCCGGATTCGGAAAACGCGAACTAAAAACGCCGCGATTATTTCACGCTTTACAGTATTCCAGCAGAATTTCCGTAGCACAAATTGGTGCTGGGTTATAAAGGGACCAATGGTGGATAATTCCTGGAACCGTTCAGGAATTATCCAACACACCTCGAGTGCGGACGACAGAAGCCCAACTGGGTCTTACCTCGAACCGCTCGATTTCCGCGCGCATCACCTTGGAGATGTTGTTGAATTCCTCCTCTCCCTTCTCGACGCGTGTCTCCATCTGACACAGTGACACACACGAGACGCGTGTCTCCATCTGACACAGTGACACACACGAGACAGCGTGCACGAACAACATGAGCCAACAGGTTGTGAACATAAAAAACGGACGGCAAATTCACAGCACTGAAATGAAATATGGGGTCCCAAGGCAAACTTGTAGCACTAGTGCGTGCGCGCTAGGTTACACACACATACGCGCGCGCGCGCGCGCGCGCGCACACACACACACACACACACACACACACGGGGGACACATAACCATGTGGACCACGCAGAGGAGTTTATACACAGCACTACAAAAAGCGCACCATACCTGTACAATCTCCTCCTGACAGAGCTTGACCTTCTCAGTGTTACCGGCTGCCTGCAGCTTGCCTTCCTGCTCGCGCTCCTTGATGAGATTAGTCTGTGCTATTTGCCAAGCCTGGTAAGCCTTTTCACGCTGAGAAAAGCATGCCTGAACACAGACAAAGAGAGAAAATAGTGCACAATCAGTACGTTGGAAGGGAGGCAAGCCGAGTACACACATCAACATCACCAACGCTACAATTGTAGGATTGTAGTTCACTTTCTGATCACATTGGGTGTGCTCATGCCTGCCTAGTTCCCACCTCACGAATAACACCACCCTACTCATACTCGTGCAAAAGCGAGGGTCGGTATTCGCAAGGTTCAATGTATGACACACACGCACACACACACACACACACACACACACACACACACACACACACACACACACACACACACACACACACACACACACACACCAGGCTGAGGATATGCATACACACGCACACGCGCATACAGCACAGCACAAAGGGTTTAGGATCTGGTAGATACGCGCCGCTGTGATTCCAGCTTACACAGCCAGAATGGGCACCAGTCCAGTCCAGTATAAACCTGTGCACTATGCCAGCTGTTGTAGTGTTGATCAGAAATACATGTTATCTGCCGGAAGGGATATTCACACCCGCATCCTTGCGATGTCCATCATCACAGGGTGTAGACACCTAGAGTACAGGCACACCATCTGGTAAAAGGAGAGCGATCGCTCTCGCGCGCCTTCGCTCTCCATATTTTCTTTTAGGGCGCACTTTTCGTCGTGCGCCTTGAGAATTTCGAGCGCCGCATGATCCGCATCACTATGAAGTTCTGAAAACACTCAAATATTTCGTTACTCGGCTTTCCCTGAACGGAATCGAGTAATCGAAAGACCTATTCGCATTAGAAACTTCTCAGCTGTTGGCTCCAACAAATCGGAAGTCGATCCGAGGTCCAATAGTGGAGTCACGGCACTCGCAAGGTATTTTACGTACTGTTGCAAATTTTCACTTCTGCACACATAATTTTGACATAAAGGATTTCCCTCTGCTGCGTGACCAAGGTGACAGTCCGGGTACGGGTACGGGTATGCATAGACCTGTGCATGATCGATTGTGTAGGTCGCGAAGGACTAATAATCATCATGTACCTCACACATGACTTGATTACATCAGGAGTACCGCGCTTCTATAATTATTACTCAAAATAATAGATCTTCCATGCATGCTGCTGTCATCACGTCTACTACTAACTAAAAGAAAGTGATACTAGACAGTATACTGTCTAGTATCACTTTCTTTTAGTTAGTACAGTCATGCACAGTCATGTACATGTAGGTCATATGTTGTTCCGGACTACAGTCAACTTCGCTTATAACGACACTCGGCGGGGCATCAGAAAAGTGTCGTTATTCACAAAGTGTCGTTATACCCGAAGTCTCATTATATGTACAGTCAACTTCGCCAATAACGACATTCGGCGGGGCATCAGAAAAGTGTCCTTATTCGCGAAGTGTCCTTATAACCGAAGTCCCATTTGAATGTATGTGAACCCATATTTTGTATAGTATGACATGCATATCAAAATCAAGCTCTTTTCTTGCTCTATGTCAATGTGTACTTTATTTTCATATTGCAGTTGAAAGGAACTAAAAATTCAATATGCAAGGGAAATCAATTGAAAAATATGCCTTTTTGAGCCATCTACAGGGCCAGAGACATGTACATGTATGATGATTACTGTACAATCATGTACAACTACATGATGTACATTGTATACAATGTCATATAGGTGTGCTGGTAAATCCAACATAAAAAAGGAAGAAAAAGCCCCCCCCCCCTTGGCTGCATTTTCTTGCATGTGTGCCTTTTTAATAATAATATCCATCACCATAGCCATAGGTTCTGGTACTTCTGCATGACAGGTACATGTACTTGACTGACAGGTACTTGAAATAGCTGTCAAAAGCCCAGAAAGTCGTTATTCAAGCAGTGAATATGACCTCGGGGCACTAAAAGCATGTCGCTATACGCGAATTGTCGTTATTCAGATAGTCGTTATATCCGAAGTTAAATGTATACAGTTAGATGGGACTTTGCTCTGGGCATGGAAATTCGGTCGTTATTCGCGAATTGTCGTTATATCCGCAGTCGTTATTAGCGAAGTTGACTGTATTACAGTTGGATGGGACTTTGCTCTGGGCATGGGAGTTGTGTCGTTATTCGCGAATTGTCGTTATATCCGCAGTCGTTAATAGCGAAGTTGACTGTATTCCAGACCTTCCACGTCATATGCCTGATGAGTAATGTTGCTGACTATAGATATATCTCACCTTCTAGAATACCTCGCTTTGTCATTATGTTTATGTTACGCAATGCTCACTTCATCTACATGTATAGCTCGACAGTCCTGCAAAATGCTCTCGATGCCCTTGTGAATTGGGGCACCAGCTGGAGAATTGCGTTCGAGCCAGCCAAGTCCCAGGCCATGACTATTGACGATCACCGCCCCGCCTGGGACCTCCCAGCAGTACAGTTAGTGGGTGTCCCCTGAATGGAGAGAGTAACCTCAAGCTTCTTGGGGTAACCTTGGACAGCCAACTTTCCCACCGCAACCACCTCCGTACCATCGCCATCAGAGCACGCCAGCGTCTCGGGCTCCTGCGGAAGGCCTCGCCGCTCCTGGATTCTCGCAGCCGAGCTACAGTGTACCGTGGGTTTGTACGCCCAGTAATGGAGTACTGCCCATTGGTATGGATGGGCGCAGCAGATTGTCACTTGCAGCGACTTGACCAGACGCAACGCTCAGCCCTCCACTTGATTGGCCCCGGCGCAATGCTGCAAAGCATGTCTATCCGGCGCATGGTAGCTGCGTGTACCTACATTTACAAGCTACTGTGCTCCAATCCTACCAGCCCACTTCGTCAGCTCTTGCCTCCCTCTCAAGCCCATGTTCGACCCACTCATCTCTCTCTCTCGTCCGTCTCGACATGCATAACTACCAGCTTGAGACAGGGCTTTTTTTTTTTTTTTTTTTTTTTTACTATTGAACACTCACTGCATGATGAACTAAAATGAGGAGAAGAACTCTACCTGTCAATAGCCGGGGAAGTTGCCGTAGGGCTTTCCCCGCCTGTGCTGTCCCTGTATGGAATGCCCTGCCACCCGCCGTCCTCAGCCAGCCACCTGACCGGAAACGGCTGCAAAGTTTCAAAGTGTCTGTCTTCCGGCACCTCTGTGCCCAGCAATGGCACTGGGCCACTGACTTATTATACTTTATTTAGTTCTCTTGCTCTGCCCCCAACCCTCCCGCTCTCTCTCTCTATGTATCTCTCTCTCTCTCTCTCTCTCTCTCTCTCTCTCTCTCTCTCTCTCTCTCTCTCTCTCTCTCTCTCTCTCTCTCTCTCTCTCTCTCTCTCTCTCTCCTCTCTCTCTCTCTCTCTCTCTCTCTCTCTCTCTCTCTCTCTCTCTCTCTCTCTCTCTCTCTCTCTCTCTCTCTCTCTCTCTCTCTCTCTCTCTCTCTCTCTCTCTCTCTCTCTCTCTCTCTCTCTCTCTCTCTCTCTCTCTCTCTCTCTCTCTCTCTCTCTCTCTCTCTCTCTCTCTCTCTCTCTCTCTATCTATCTATCTATCTATCTCTCTCTCTCTGTCTATGTCTCTCTCTCTCTCTCTCTCTCTCTCTCTCTCTCTCTCTCTCTCTCTCTCTCTCTCTCTCTCTCTCTCTCTCTCTCTCTCTCTCTCTCTCCCTCTCTTTCTCTCTCTACTATTGGCGCGCCTGGTTGTGATGAAGCCGAGACCCAAGGTCGGCAGAGCATCCCAGACCACGCCACCACTCCCCTTATTCATGGCTCACACATGACGGGTTTACGTGGCTCTAGTAAAAAAAATTAGCAATAATGATCTAGATTTGCCTTCTCCACTATTCTAGAACTTGTACTAGGAGGATGATTTCGTAATCATTGCAATGGCTTACTAACCTTACTTTCCTACCTCCGCCTGCTTTGCTATACATACTTTGCTTGCCTATAAAAGCTGCTGTGTTTTCTCTGCCATGATGAGATCGGAGAGATCCGATAGATCAGAGAGAGAGAGAGAGAGAGAGAGAGAGAGAGAGCAAGATAGAGTCTTGTTCACTTAGGAATATTTGATATAAGATAACCTCCAGGCCGTGCCGGAGTAAGTTCTGATACGTTCGTTGACTGACTGTGGGTAGTTGCCTCCTTGCCTTAGACCGCGCACATTGCACATGCATCCCCATACCAAGATGACCATGCATGCTAGAGATCAACATGGAAAGGAGAAAACATGACTTCTTCTAATCATTAGTTGATTTCTTTTGTAATTTTCATTGCCAAATTATTTTGAGTTACCTTTGAAAAGTATCATGTTCAACTGTCTTCGTAATTGTCATGCTCGTCCAACCGATGTCACCCTCACCATGGGAATAATCTGCTCCATCTCTCCCGTAGCTCCACCTCTCCTTCCACCATGACGGAATATCAAAAGTCACTACATGTATACCTCATTTGTTTAATTATTAGAGCAATAACCATAGCTTGCACAGTCGATGGTCTCCTCCAGCGCGCTTCTTTGCACACATTTGCGGAAAAGTTGCGAAGTACGTAGTTGTTTGTGAAAATGAAGAAAGTTGCGATTTCTTCCAAAACAACGGAAAGTTGCGAAAAAAGTGGCGAGCATCTTTGGAAAAGGGCTACTCCGAACCCTGTACTATGCAGACCACCAGCACTGATCAGGTGCATTGTACACAATTGTGTAGCTTACATACTAGAATTGTGGTAGAATCATGTACATGTAGTTATGCTCCTACGTCTGAAAAGATGCCAAATTATGCTCCAAATTTTCAACCACCAAATTATGCCAATAATTATGCCGGCATAATCCGCCGGTGCCTACGTGACTGACTCACGCTGCTGTCTGGTGTTCACGAGGTGTTTGTCGCGCTGGAAACGGAGCGTCTCTGTAAGTTTGTATCCCTGGTGATGTTTGTGCCTGGAGAGCACTAATAAGTGGTGCTTTTCAGGCACAATATTCCTCAGCCTACTCAAGCTCAACTGATGAGGGGTGAATTCCCCGAAACACTGTGTATTGAGCAGGGAGTGGTGCTTTCTTGCAGGAGGTTTGCCGAGTCGAAGGTTCGATGGACTTCTCGTGTGCTCTGGATGGCAGTCGTGAGTCAGTCAAGTGTCAAGTAAAGTCGGCGGAATAGCGCGAGCTCCGGTGTGGGGAGCAAACCCTTTATTATTATTATTATTATTATTATTGGTTTTGAGGGAAAGAGACAAACGGGAAAAGTCTGAAGAAAAAATTGACTGTCACCACCAGGACTCGAACCAGGGACCCTCGCTTGTAGCCAGCGATGCTCTAACCACTGAGCTATGGTGTAGTCGTCATCCAAGCAGTGACCGTTCAACGTTTTCCTCAGACTTCGTAATTATTATTATTATTAAAATTAGAAAGGAAAAGGACATATGGAAACGAGTTAAGAGTAACTCTCCACCACTTTAACTAGAAACTATATAAAGTCAGAAAGTGCAACAGCTAGGCACAAAACTGACAGAGTACTGAGACATTTGACGTCCTGACACCTACCTTCAACACATCTCCGTAGCGCTAACCGACAGCCTTCCAACTTGGAAGGTTCAAGGTTATGGAAAGACCAAAGAGGGGAAGGCAAGCGCAACGAAAAGGAGCACAAGCTACAGTCCCAACGGAACAAAGAATGTCGATTGTCACTGGACGATGACGAAGCTAGGTGTCAGGACGTCGAATGTCTCAGTACTCTGTCAGTTTTGTGCCTAGCTGTTGCACTTTCTGACTGTATAAAGTATCTAGTTAAAGTGGTGGAGAGTTACTCTTAACTCGTTTCCATATGTCCTTTTCCTTTCTACTTTTATTATTGGCTCAATACCCGAGTTTCAAATTATTAAAATTAATTGTCGATAGGGCAATCCCGGTAATCTAGAGCGAGAGTAGAATATGAAAAGAATATATGATAGCTGAATTCTCACAAGTGACATATGGGGCACAGGAGACACATGACATGGCGTGTCCAACCTTCCACTCCACAAACCTGCAAGCATGAATCACTTGAGCCCTGCTGTTAATAGGAAGCCCAAGTATCACCAGTCGAGCTAGGGTAGAGCAGGGAAAGTCGTGCTCCACGACAGTATCGTATGCCTTCCCAGCTCGGATCAGAGTAGAGGGTCTGATGGTGCCCTCGAACCCAGATCAAGAAAGTGCATTCATTGATTCAACTACTTCGTCTGGACTGCAGTCGACACAGTCCGTGTGTTCTAGCTAGTCCTACTGAATCACATGATCGTGCCAAGTGATAATTCTATGACTCCGCGGTAGGCCCAGACAGATCCTGCCGGCAATTCTTTCGGCAAAATATCGAAGAATTTAATGAGCGGAAATTGCCGGCAAAATCGGAGCAAAATATCGAGGTGTTGGGTAAAATCGATGCCTGATACTTGGGTTTACTTGTTTCTTACCCGTTCAGCAGGATACACTGCCCAGGACGATCATGTCACCGAAATATCACTGGGATTCACTGTGGATCGACTTCAGTGATTTAGGAAGAACTCAGGAACACGTGCGTGGAAACCCGTGTTGAGAAACCGACCCTGCGATTTTTATGAAACGTTGTACGGGATTGTGCAGGAAGTACATGTAGATTAAATACACGTTTTTCCGGAGCAAAATGGAGCAAAATATCGAGTTTCTTGTGCCAGGCTCGGCAAAATATCGAAGATTTCGCAGCAACATTTTGCGGCAAAATATCGAGGCGAGCGGAGCAGAATCTGTCTGGGCCTACTCCGCGGTGGGCCGGTGGCGCACTGAAGCCGCGAAGGCGCCATGGACTCAATCGGCAGCACCGGCGTTGGCGTTGAGACTTGAGAGCGTGGCCTCAAAATGAAAACGTCCCTTTTTGCTAATTTTGGCTTGGTCTGCGTTGATGCTCGCCTTCCAGTTGTAGTCTGTAGTGCGCTAGGAATAAATGGTGAGATGCAGGCAAATCTAATCCGACCTCATGAACACACCAAAGCTGCGACCATTGCAAAGCCCAATATTTGTCGCACTGCTGGTGGGTTATGGACGCTGCCCGGTCTGAAGCTGTTATCCACGCGGCCGGATTTCACCAGGGTCTGGCAAGCACCCGAATGAGTTGCCATGTCTGCTGTGTCATGTGTGTCCCTTGTACTTTGTAGGGGTGTGCGGATAATGCTCGAAAAGGTGGCAGATTCTGCTCGAAAAGCGGTGAAACTGGCAGAGCCATACAAACCTTATGGCGGGCAATTCCTCGAATTCTGCTCCATTTCTTTATCCACATACCAAACAAACATGCATGAAACTTACCAGAAAAAGTACCGAATTCTGCCCATTTTTCTGCCGGCGTTATCCGCATACCGGGTATGCCTATAACTAGTATAAGTAGTCCCTTGACCCCTTGACTTGGCTTTTGACACGCACGATCCACGGGAGGCGGGGTAGGCATGGCGGTGCAGGCCACCTCGAACACTTACCTGACTACAATGATTATGTGGGCCACAACCAGCTAAAACATGTCTTAGGGTGAAAATTTTCAAATTTTGTTTTCCTCCAGAAAACAGTTCTTGGGACCTTACTTGACCTCTTGAAGGTGATACAGGGCAGAAAAGTAGTCTACAAGTGCCCCAAACACCGCTTTCAAAATATGTACTTTGAAATAGAAAATGACAGTTTTCGCACAGTCTGACACAAAGAGACAAACTATTAGTACAATAGTGGCTTTTGTGGCGGAGCACAATACAACGGAACTAAAGATGTTGACACCGACTTCAGCATGTCAACGACATCAGTTTAAAGGCATGGCCCAAGTTCTTCCTGGAAAGCAACAAGATGCGCTGGGCGGCGTTGCACTTGCATACTCTTTCGATTCTGGCAGTGACACTTTCGATCGTCGCCTGCGTTTCCGAGACTGCGTCAGACGCCTCATGAGAGCTGAACGCAAGTAACGTCGTAACGCAGCCGGTTATGTACTAGCCCACAACTTGTGCCTCTTCGCTACTGGAGACAACGGGGACGATTCAGCTTCGCTGTCGACATCAACATAAATGAGATCCCAACAAATTGTCAGCGTCGCTCTGCAGACCCGCCACCACGGACTTGCAGACACCTGAACAAACCTGGGCCATGCACAGCGATCGTCTGGCCCTGCGAGCTGCTCTAGTATCACTAGATGCGGACATTGTCTTGTCTTTGATCGCCAGCTACTTGAAGTAGAACGCCAAACAAGTGTTTGAACACAATTTGAGAAGATGATCGCCACATCATGAATCATTTTGAATGAAGTGCAGAGTGAACGCGCTCCAAAAAAACATTTTTTCATTTCGTCATTTCCCAACTTTTTTACGAAACCCCAAAGACATGTTTTAGCTGATCGCGGCCCATGTGTATCGACTGTAGGTCTACAAAGTCGTGTACTTCGAAGTACATGACATGTAGTAGATCTACTCCCCAGACATGGGGGTCACCATGGTCACTGAGCGAGGAGTCTGTTGTTCGAATCAGACTCGGTGATCCCACGGACCAGATCAGCGGAGATTTTCGAGCCTGGCACAAGTCCAAGGACGTGATCTGTCGAAGAACGAACTGCCGAAAAGGCTGACACAAACAGCGCGCAAACTCGCCAAATGCAGGCGGCGAGGGCTCATGCGGCAATCGCTGAGCTTCGGAAACAAGATGCCAACACCGCTAGAAAAGTGTTTACATCCAGCCATAGCCTCCAAACACTTCGAATCCAGCGAAACACAAGCAAGGTCTTCTATTTGTTCTTGTTCCCGATGTTCGCTCCTCATAGCACACAGGTTAATTGTAGGACACATGACATTGTTATCACGTTAGCCTATCGAATGCACCTTTGAGCTGGGAGGATCTTGTGCGATCAACCGAAACAATTTCTTCGCTTTACCACCGAGCTCTACTACGAGAAGGTCGGACCGATCTGAAAGGTAATCTGGTAAGCTGTAGCTGCTCCAGCTTGTTTTCTCGGCAAGGATTGAACAGTATGTCAGTAATGTCACGAATGGACGCTAGTACAGGGAGCAATTTGAAATGAGTTTTTTTCTTTTCTTCTGTTTGCAATGCTGGTGTACGTATAGAGCAATTTGAGGGGATAATCCGTGACGAGTGAGAGGTAAACCTCACTAGGCAAGCTACGTTTCAGCACCACTTCCGAGGTGTTACTTCACGCCTCGCTGAAAGGGAGGACCTAACTCCTAAGGAGCACGGGCGGACATGCTGCGGCTGATCAGCTACCAGCAGGCTATCGCTGGAGGCAGTGGACACGGGAGCGGATCCACCGACTGATCTACCGCCTCGGCAATGGAAACAAGGTAAGAACGCCGATTAGAATACGTTACAGACTAACAGTTTGTGCAGCTTCTGGTGTCCCTGCAACAAGAAAGTTAATAATTAATTATGCGGCCTGCACATCAGCCCGATGTTTTGGCTGATTATGGAATCGTACGAAAAATCCACAAGATCGGCGTGAAAATTGTCTGATGTGGACGGTGTTGTCGCACGTATTTCCGACAAATCTGAGTGGGTATGTTCTAGTGTAGGTCCGACCCAGTCGGCCCATTTCATGTCGAAGTCGGTGTCGGAGCATTGGCCGGCGAAAACTCGGCGTAGTGTGGACCAGGCATTAGCCAGAACGAAGTTGGAGCCGGGGTTTGGTATTTGCAGACTATCACAGTATCAGGTTTCCCTGGATGCAATTTGTAGAACGTGTACTGTAGATGGCATGCTCCTCGTAGTCAATAAGTCTCACGTGTTTGCCACGGCGGCATTGTCGTTTCCATACGTACAGTAAAACCTGTGTGTGTGCCGGACCCTGTGCTAAGCGGAATCCTGTCACGATTGACCGGACAAATAACTTTCAAAGTGTTGTGGATCGATTGTGCATCCCTGGATGAAGCGGAATCCTATCATATCTGGGCAGTTTCACCTGGACCAAGGGCGTTGTCCGGTTAGGTCAGATTTTACTGTATTTTCAGCTAGGATAGTGGTAGTGGGCAGACTTCCCATTCATAGGAAGTAGAGTGAATGGAAAGGGGCGGGTCTGCTCTAAGCTACTTCATCGAGGATGTAAAAGAAATGCAATGACCATCCTGTCCAGGCAAAACTTATATCAACATCACCAGTATCACGTTCAAGTAGCAATTGAGCCGTAAGCCTATCGTGAAACCAATGAAGTTGAACGTGGCTTTTATGCCTTGTGCTGTTGTGGAGAACTTAGGAGACTTTGTTGATGTTGCCATCCGTAGTTTTATTACCAGACAATGGTCAGAGAATGGAGTATGAGTGCGCTGCTTGTATGCACGCGGTGGCAGATTGACTTTGTCAGGGTAGGGGCCAGTAGTGGATCAATCTCGCCAGATGGACGGGTTTCTTGATTTGAGTTTAGGCGCTAGTAGTACCCCTGTGCCGAATTCGCTTTTAGTAGTTTTTGTGCAGCGTTCTTGACCTTTCCCTGAGTCACAATCCTATCGTATGGCAGAAAGAGCATTTTATGCCGTTTGTGCGTAGTTGTATTTCAGTGGTATGACAGGGAAAACCTCCTTGTGCTATAGGTAAACGCTAATGGTAGCCCATGGTCAATTCAGAGCATAGGGTCAAGACGCGTTGAAGACCTTCAATGAGCCCGACATAGCGAGCGCAATGCTCATCCTCTCTCCGTTGTGATGGTCATTGCCTATAGGGACTGAGTATCCTGCCCTCAAACACATGTTCTGAAGGGAGAGGAGTACGAGTGCGGCAACGTTTTCAAGGAGGGTGCACCAAAACTACACAATCATGTAGGTGGGCATCATAACTGTATGCAGTCACTGAACCTAGAACCCACATGGATACGGAAAAGTCAACCAACCATACAAATGGTGATGCCCATCTATTTGTGCTGTATGGACTGTAAAGTTTGGATGAGAAATACAAGCGACTCCACTTATAACGCACTCGCATGTGGCGAATTTCGTGATATAGCGAAGCCTTGTCCATGTCCGTGTTTGAACCCATACAAAATTGATCCTTTACAGCGAACAGTTTTTGTTTATAATGAACCAAATATTGTAGGTCTGCATGTAAACCAAGTGCACTCATACTGTCATTGGTCACTTGCCAGTCATGACTTGTTGCTTGTATAGTGTGAGGGCATTTCTGTTATAACGAACTTCGGCTATAAAGAACTAATTCTCCTGCACAATGGTGTTCGTTATATCAGGAGTCGTCGGCTGTACCATTAATTTTGTTTGGTGATGAGCCTACCTTTAATGACCTAAAAACCGAAAGAAAAAAGGGTAGTCGACGAACAACCAGGGTTTACCCGTTATTGATCATACTGATATTGACCCGGTAAATCGAGATCCCAAGTATTGGGGTCGACTTATACCCTGTAAAACACTGTAGCCTTTAGACATTTGAAAGGATCAGTCGGGGAAGTGAACTGCCTGAAAAGAGAAAAAAAGCCAGACCCACCAGGACTCGAACCTGGGCCCTTGCTTGTCATGAGCAATGCTCTAACCATCTGAGCTATGGGACCAGGCCGAAACTAGAAGGCGCTGACAAGTTTTTCACTCAAAAGGCAGCTCATAACGCGCTCCACAGATACTGATGTCACTTGGGTCTTTTTCCTTCCCCAGGGGACCAGCCACAGTTAGTTTCTGGAACGTACTACCAGAGGTGAAAGAAAGTGATTAATATTTTAAAGGGGAAGTTAAGCCTAAAATCAAATTTTCACCAGTTGTAGTCTTCAGGGTGCTGAGTCGAATGGTCTTGGTCCGTGGAAGCTGAGACGCTCCCCTCCTCCTCCTTTATTCCCAATCGAACTTGCGCACTTCCGCCGAAACTGGGTGACTGCGCCCTACTAGATGGGGATTTGTATGCAAAATGTCACTAAAAGCCCCATTTCGTTCTTATAAAAGCACGGATGACCGCGATTGGCCCATATGTTGTAGTCTTTTGAACGCTGAGTCAACTGGTCTTGGTCCGAGAATGCTGCGATGCAGCGTTGTCCTTTATTTCCAATCAAACATGGTAGAACAAGCGGTCACGTGCTCCTGCGTGCCCAAGTCACTTGGTCACCATGCCAGCAAGCGACGACTTTCACACCAAGGTTCAACTGGAGCTCTACTCGAGTGACAGGAGTGTACCCAAAAAAGGTCAAACAGGCTGTAAGTTGTACCCTGCAGGCGAGCTAGGCGCTAGGCTAGGCGCGGTGACCAGGTGACTGGTGTACGCAGGAGCACGTGACCGCTTGTTCAATCATGTTCGATTGGGAATGAAGGGGGAACGCTGCATCGCAGCATTCTCGGACCAAAACCAGCCGACTCAGCGTCCAAAAGACTACAACATATGGGCCAATCACGGTCATCCGTGCTTTTATAAGAACGAAATGGGGCTTTTAGTGACATTTTGCATACAAATCCCCATCTAGTAGGGCACAGTCACCCCGTTTCGATGCAAGTGCACGAGTTCGATTGGGAATAGAACCGTGGTTGGTACTCCGGAGAAGGGAAAAGACCCAAGTGCCATCAGTATATGTGGCGTGTGTTGTGACCTGCCTTTCGAGTGAAGAAAACTTGTCAGCGCCTTCTTCGTTTGGCCTGGTCCCATAGCTCAGATGGATAGAGCATTGCTCATGACAAGCAAGGTCCCGGTTTCGAGTCCTGGTGGGTCTGGCTTTTTTCTCTTTTCAGGCAATTCACTTCCCTGACTGATCCTGTGAAATTCGAAGTTCTCCCAATCCATTTCAAACTTTAAGAGATGGTGCATTTTTTCTGTTCCGGGGATAATGAGCATGTTCCCAAACACTTCAATGCGGCTATGTGACGAGCGTACTCAGTGAGCAGTGCCCGATTGAATTCTATCTGAGACCTACTTTTTGTCTTGAACACAGCATGTTGGGTGAGCGGTGTGATGCTAGAATCGCCTTTAGTGAAAATGTACTCAATGGCCAGGGTCTGATTCATGCAACCTAGTTTGCAGTTTTACTGGGTCTGTTGCCTGCAATAACAAACACCTCCTGGCATGAATCCAATATTCGTAGCTAGACACGATAATGAAGGAAGCTGCCACTGTTGTTGGTACAGGCGACCTCTACTCTATTCTTGAAGGAGAGCTGTCCTTCAACAGGCTTCCTTTCAGCTTTTAAGGGAAAATTGAAGCAAAGGCATTGCAGAATGAGCTTATCCTGTACACTAAAAAAAGCAAAAACGAATATACCGTAAGGAGCATGGAAATGGTCTCTAAACTAGTTGACTGGGGTTGGTCAGTCTGTGAATCAGATATCTGCAGTGGTGAGAACTGTCATTACACTGGGGTGTAAATTATCTGCGTACACTCAGAGAGCCGTCTCCAGTGGGTTCAGATGACGAGTATACTCTAATACTTGGCCACCCCATGCAGCCATCTGAAGTATGCACATCCCGAAGTGTTGCATGAGTTCCTGTTTTGTTTTGGCAGTACAACAGGAATAAAACACACTCCAACTCCTCGGAGCCATCCAATGGCAGGTACATTTTGATAAAGCTCTTCTATTTAAGCAGATGGAAACAATATGCTACAGTTGTAAAACTTGAAAAAAGGATTTATTGAAGGAATCAATGGGCGATGATTTGAAATAGCTTTTTTGTACAAGCTGTGATATTCCAGGATGCACGGAGGGCACATATCTATAACAGTGAATGTGTGTGACCTGTCAAACTGAAGGTACCTCTTCCTCTAGTCTTCTCAATGATGATCACAGCTTATCCCGACCTTATTGGTTGTAAAAGAAGATTGACAAAATGTTACGAGTTATGACTAACTGTCCACCAACGTAACCAGATCTTATACAGTCAGCGAGTGCACAAAACTGACAAGGACCGTTAGTCATAACTCGTAACATGTTGTCCTTCTCCTTTTTCACCATAATTTAATTGGCTCACCATCCGAGTTGAACTTATTGGTTGTGTTCTTTTGTGCGTATTTTTTGTTTCTGCGCTGTATTTCAGGGAAGTCAATGACTCGACTGTCAACGTGTGCAAATGGCGTCCGCATGGGAAAGTCCCGTGTTCACTGGCCTGCTCAGCAGAATGGTCAACGCCTTCACACCAGCCCCGCTGCGTATCGAGTGTGAGTCTAAGGGACTGATTAAACGCACACAACGGCAGAGCTTCGCCGCGCTAGTCGGTCCTGCTGCCCAAAATGAGGCCCTGCTGGATGCATTGCGATCTGGAGATGACGAGTCCTTCCATGTGTTCCTGGACTGCATCCGTCACGTTGAGCCGGAAGCAAGCGTCAGGGAGATCTTGGCAAAGCTAGACGGCGTAGACAAGCTGCGAACAGCTGGTGGTGCGAGGGCTGCTGAAGCTGCTGGAATGCTTGCTGCCGGTGCTACACTTGATCGTCCTACTGGTGAGTGTGCGATCATCATACTTGTGTATTTGCGTGTTCACTCACTTCCCAACACTTAGGAGCTGCATCTGCCCCTGCATCCTTGTGGGCGGGGAAGGGAGTTCCTCGGGGATGCAGAACGTTCAACCTGACCCAGGCTGACACAAACCATGAGACTTTTTTTCTGTATTTGCACCAGGTCGACAAAACCTTAGAACTTGCTCAGGCTGCACTGTTACCACCTCTGAATGTACTCTAGCAGCAGATGCAACAAATCTACTGTAAAGTCAGACACTTTTGCTAGAGATTATATTTCGCTATTTTCGCGACTATCACACATTCGCGAAAATAAATCGCCGCAAACCATTCCGTACATTGATTGTAGAGTTTGTAGACCGTACAAGATCCGACTGAAGAGATAGAATCGCCAAAGTTTTTCATCGTGAATCAGCCCAATAATTTATGAACACGCTAAATTTGCTCGCCGTGAAAGTTTGTCGCTTTACAGTAACGTGGTAGTACCCAAAAGAAATAGTGAAGTATTAGATGCAAATAACACCTCGACACTCGGCACGATCATTCTGGCAAACAGGTCTGGTATGAACTATGTAATTGTTTAGCGGTGCACTTCATTTTATTGTCCTGAAGAAAAGGAAGTGCTCCTCAGATGTAGTGATGGAGTATTCTTGGCCTATTAGAGGGCACTATTGCTGTGTCAAGTTTGAAGTTACCATGGTTGAGCACTGCCACTGACCTTCTTCAGCTGGCATGAACCCTTTCAGTGCCAAGGGGGTCAGAAAAATTCAAATTTTTCCGAGTTGAGCCGAACTCAAAATTTTCATAGCTCAGCTGTATATCCACGGATCTCTACAAACGATGGCTCTCTGGAAATATATCATGGCCAGGCAGACAGCTGTGAAGAGAAAATGCAACGAAAATATTCTTCCTCGCGAGCGCGCCTGAGCGAAGTCCGTTTTCTGCATTTTCGTGGCATCTGCACTTTCTCACGAGCGCATTCGATCGCAGTGCAGTCAACTTTCAACGCACAAAATTCGGACAAAGTTGGCCTGAAAGCCACTGAAAATCTCGATGTTTTGATACCCAATACGTATGGGTTGCCGCGAAAGAAATAGAGAAACCCGCGATGCGCATACGTCATGTTTTCTACGCGCGACAATTGTTTGTCCGAGCGCACGCGCTTCAGGCTTCGCCCTGGCGATTTCTATCCTCACGGATACGAAACTATGTGATGAGTCAATAGCCAAGGTCTTCCTGAACACGTACAGTGGTCGTTTGTAACTCTCCTCTGTGTAGAAGTGGAGATACGAATCTATTTGTACACACATACTCATTCTAGGCGACTTAAGTCGCCCGTGGCACTGAGAGGGTTAATGTATTGTCCTGAAAGAAAGTGCTCCTCGGATGTAGTAATGGAGTACGCTTGGTCTAAAGGGCACACTTTTTGTGTCGAGTTTGATGTTCCCATGGTCGAGCACTGCCACTGACCTTCTTCAGCTGGCATTACTGTAAACCCCCTAATTTTAGCGACACATAAACCTTAACGAAATTAGCGAATCAGTCAAATTCGCTAAATTTAGGGGTCGCGAATCACTTTTTTGTGAAAACCACCCTTTTCAGGTGATCTACGGATATTTCCCCTCGTTTGTGGGGATTATGGCTCATAATCCTCTGCGCGCCTTGGGGATTTGGATAATAATCCCCTCGGAACCGTGCAATATCCTATACATACATGTATATGTACATGTGTACTGCACTGCACTGCATACCTGCTTGTGTTACTGTGTAGTAACTCAGTTACCTTTCTTCTGGCCTTTTCCCTTTCTTCACTAGTACATGTATACATACTGTATGGTTATGGTTTTAGTCAGGAGCGCTATGCATCCTCGCCTTTTAACATGCTGACTTGACCTCAACTTATCTGACGCATCGCGCGACCGTCATGCAAAACGTTTCCCGAAAGCGAAATGAAGTATGAGTCAGGTGTAACGCATGATTTGTGTTTGTTGGTGTTCTCTTGCCGTTTGCATTACTCCTGCACAGCAATGCAGTCACTGGACGGATGCACGGACGCAAGCGCAGGCTCAGGTAGGCTAACTGGTGTGCCTGTCACGACTGAACGATTGCGTGCCGATGAAGATTTGCTCAGTGAGTATGCTGCCATGCTAGTGGGGCAGTGCGATGAACTGAAAAGTCAAACAGCACTGCCGGGGCTTAAAGCAAAGCGGGGTCATCGCGTTGACGTCAGAAAATTCTTCACGCACGTGCAGGCCGTAGCCATTGGTGAAGCCGAGGCTAGCTATGAAACTTCTCAAGACGTAGCAGTTCACAATACGTTATCCCAGGCCCACCGCGAGTCTAGTTTCCCGATAGTGAATGCAGTCCAAGTCCTGCAAACTGAACCAACAATCGCAAATCCAGAGCACCTAGACCTCGAAAAGAGCTCCATGGTGGTTTCACCAGCAGGTAGTGGTAAGACTACACTTTGTCAAATGATCTTGGCACAGTACTGTGATCCATCACCGAGTATGTTGAAGAGCCGGTGTCGCTTTCCCATCTACATCTCTTGTCGGAACGATAGACAACGTCTGTGCAGCACTGACTGGTGTCACATTCTTGCGTTAGATGATCCATCGTTGGATTTCAGCACTGGCGAGCAGCACCGTGTGCTGAAGGTTCTGCGCCAGAATTCCGATAGCCTTCTTCTGATCGTCGATGGCCTAGACGAAGCAGGTATCGACGAGTTCCCTGTCCGGAGTTGCTTCAGAGAGACAGCATACAGGAAGCGCAAGGCATTCGTTGGATCACATCTTCTGCTGACGGGTCGGCCTTGCAAACTGGCATCAACTCTGGTTGAGCACTGTGATGCTTTCTTTCGCCTAACAGGCTTCAGCCAGGCACAGCTAGAAGGCTTGTTTTGCCAAATCCTGGGTGATCCCGAAGGCAGAAAGTGCTGGTCAAGTCTTCAGGAAGAAGGCATGGAGCATGTGAAGGAAGCCGTCTTGAGCATACCGCTAATGGCAGCCCTAATGTGTGAGTTGCATGACTCCCATCATCAAGTTCTACCACGTTGCAATGCTTCACTCTACGGTCAGTTTCTTGACATGAATACATCAAAACGGCACGCCAATCTACGACCATATGCACAGAAACAAGATCCGACCGTGCAGAGCCAAGCACCTGCTGATCCCGCCGGGGGCATATTGAGTCGCCTCATGAACCGTCTTTCCAACAGTAGGGCGGAAAATCCTCACCGCTCGGGTAAGTCCGAACTGGTCAGCGGTAGCTTTCAGGATAGGTTTGGTGAGGCCGCCTTGAAAAGCCTCAGAGAGAAGACTTCCTTAACTGCAACTCGTCTTCTTTCCGCTGAGCAATTTGAAACAGCATGTGACCTGGGACTGCTGACATCTACCGAACGATCACATGTTTCGGAGAAATATTCCTTTCTCCACCAAACCTTCCATGAGTTCTTCGCTGCACACTGGCTGGCACATCAACAGGATCCTGTCCATTTGGCAAAAATCTGTGCACAGTCTGATCAGATTGGTGTGAGTGAGGCAACTCGTCCATTCTGGAAGTTTGTCTGTGGACTCGTCCCTGTCCAGCACTTACCAAGCATTTTCAAATGCATACGAGATGCTATGAAAGCTGCAGCAGTCTGGCCAGCAAACACGAATCAATTTCTCTTGGCCTGCTTCTCCGAAGCTTCGGAGAGGTGCAGACAAAACAGACTCAACGCATCTCCATCCAGCCAGCGAATTGAGCAGCAACACCTCGTTACAGCTGCACGGTGTGTATGTGCTGAGACGCTATACCTCAATGGCATAGAGCTGAGCACATTAGACGGGTTGTCACTCAAGGACCTTCTTGTTACCCTCGGCCAGTTAAAGGAACTGGACCTCTCTGGTTCACTTTTGGGATTCAGACATGTGGGAGCCGCCTTAGTGCAGAATGTCACCACCCTGGGCCTGAACGGCGTCAGCCTCCATGGTGATCCCATCACACAGCTGTCTCACTGGCTGTGTACTACTGAAAGCAGGCTAACAGATTTACATCTCTTCAGCTGTGGCTTTCAAACCACCGACGCCTCAGCTATTGCACATTGCCTTCGCTCTCAACAGCTCAGATGTATTAGTCTCTCCTGCAATGCCTTCAGCAAAGAATTCCTGTCTCAAGTGGTAGAGGCCATGCAGGGCTACAGTAGCTCAGTAGTGACACTTTGGCTAGGCAACTGCTCCCTTCCTTCTGGTTGTGGCGAGCTAATTGCCAGCCTGGTGGAGTTATTACCTCGACTTACTACACTGGGTATGTCGGGTAACCACATCACTTCCCGGGATGCCGCCTTAGTCTTGGATGCAGTGAAGAGTCATGATCAAATCAAGATTTCGTTCTCTGATAACCAGCTTGACGATTCCATCGGGGATTGTATTTGCTCGATTTTTGCATATCGCGCCACTTCCCATGAGCGCCTTGACACCCCCACTGCAAACCAGCAGGGCACGGGCTATTTCAGAGTAGCATTGGCAGGAAATTCCATAAGCTTGGAATGCCTTCAGAAGGTTGCACAGTGCGGGATGATGGCAGCAACAGACTGGGTATCCCACAACATGCACTGTATGGAGAATGGACAGGTAATCCACAGAGGCGAAGCAATTGTGCAGGCAACTAACGGACACACTGTGGACATTCGAGGAAATTGGTTTGGAGACGAGGGCATTGATTATTTAGCACCCACAGTATCTAAGAGTACGGACATTCGCATACTGAGATTGGAATTCAACCATCTGAGTTCTGCTGGAGCACTTCAGCTAGCCAACATCGCACTCGCCCACAACACCACCCTGCAGGTACTTGATCTACAGGAAAACAAGATTGGAGTGAGTGGACTTGTGGCCATTTTGGAGGCATGTTGCCTGCCCACTTCCTCCTTAAGAGCACTGTACATTGAGGGTAACCCAGTTTTTGCAGCATGCGATGTCAGCCACACTGAAATGCACAAGCTGTGTGGCATCCTGCCACACACCAGTCAACTGCGCCATCTTGGCTTGGCGAGGACAGAGATGAGGAGCGAAATTGCCTGTGCTATTCTCAAGGCACTCAAGACGAATACATCTCTGTCGTTCCTCGGCCTGTCCGGGAACCACCTAGGTGACTGTGTGGCCAGTGCACTTGCCAGCATCCTGCCGAGCAACGACTGTCTGAAGAGAGTGACACTGAGTGACAATGACCTCACAATGGCAAGTGTAGAGATCCTTCTCAGCTCACCTAGCATTCGCAAAATGCAGTGCATCTGGGTCAAGGGTAACCCACATCTGTCGATTAGAATGCTTCGTCGCCCGCTAACATGGAGTTCGGCACACGTTGACGCGTCTACTTTCCTAGATACACATCTACAATGAAACACTGAGCACTACGACAGGCTAAAGTGTAGTGTCAGATCTGGCGGTATCCGAGTGCCGCTGATTTAACTTATGTCTGTGTACAAAGAAGAAAATACTGCTGACGCCTACATGTATAAAATCTCGGATGTTGAGCCAATAGTAGTATGGAAAGAGAAAGGTCATAACTAGCAACTTATAGGTTCTTTTCTCCTACCCTACATGTATATTCTGCTTAGCTCTTACCTACATGTATATTCTGCTTAGCTCTTACCTACATGTATATTCTGCTTAGCTCTTACCTACATGTATATTCTGCTTTTCTCATCAAGAACTTTCCAGGATGCCAACAATTGTGAAAGTCAGATGATTAGAGCTAAAGTTGTGCCCTGAACCGTGACGGTACGATTTTCTCATCGGTCTGTATCCATGCCATTTAGGATGGACGTTTAAGTCTGGCATTCCTACTCTCGTTTTCTTTCCCTTTTCAACTCCCTCAACTCGCTGTTTTATATTATGTAATTCCATTCCACCGCACTAACTTCAGGTGAAAATGCGAACCGAGCGCTCATTCTGTTTGCCGGGACATCCCTTTCCGTGGTGTTCGGTGGCCATGATGATCACGGTAGCATGTCCAGTTGTCATGGCTTTGTTGTCATGGCTTTGTTGTCATGGCTTTGTTGTCATGGCATTGTTGTCATGGCTTTGTTGTCATGGCTTTGTTGTCATGGCTTTGTTGTCATGGCTTTGTTGTCATGGCTTTTGCTCAAGCGCTATAGATTGTCTACATGTATGCTAAAATAATTTTTTGTGGTGGCTGAAAATCAATCCCTTTTAAAACCATTACTCTTTCCTCTGGGGCTAAGCTATTGCCCTCGGATCTATTTCTTTCTAATGATTTAATTATGGCGGGTATTACTCTCCTTGAAATTCACCTTGTTGAGCACTCTCGGTTGGCTGCTCTAGTCTTGCTGCATTGCGCATCACTCGCTATTTTTCGTAGCTAGAGCGCTCTGGCGCTAGAGCAACGAGTTATCTTTTTGAAATGAATGCCTGCGGTGCCACCTTTACACCATAGCCGGTAGCTCGGCTTACTTAAATCTCGTAGCTGTACTGATGAGGCATATATGGCCGAAACAGCTTGCTGTCTACAGCATTGGGTAATCATTTAATTATGTATCTGCGGTATCGAATGATGTGAAAGCTCCAATGCAGCATAATACGTAGCACTGCTGTCAAAGCTGCAAACATCTTCTCTGCTATTCCGCCAGGTGTGTTTCAACCACCATTTCTCTGCCATCCTCATTTACCGTCTTTATTTATTTATTTTATTCCAAGCAATACATTGGCTGGGGTAGCCAATGACCACTTTGCCGGGCGATTGGAGGTTTTTTTTATAGCCAACCACAGCATCAATGTCCCCGGTCTGACTCGAACTTTCTCGCGCAACCATTGTACTGCATGGTGTTTGAAAAGCACTCCGCAGGGCACTTGCTTCATTTGTTTCAAAAGCACTCCGCAGGGCACTTGCTTCATTTGTTTCAAAAGCACTCCGCAGGGCACTTGCTTCATTTGTTTCAAAAGCACTCCGCAGGGCACTTGCTTCATTTGTTTCAAAAGCACTCCGCAGGGCGCTTGCTTCATTTGTTTCAAAAGCACTCCGCAGGGCACTTGCTTCATTTGTTTCAAAAGCACTCCGCAGGGCACTTGCTTCATTTGTTTCAAAAGCACTCCGCAGGGCACTTGCTTCATTTGTTTCAAAAGCACTCCGCAGGGCACTTGCTTCATTTGTTTCAAAAGCACTCCGCAGGGCACTTGCTTCATTTGTTTCAAAAGCACTCCGCAGGGCACTTGCTTCATTTGTTTCAAAAGCACTCCGCAGGGCACTTGCTTCATTTGTTTCAAAAGCACTCCGCAGGGCACTTGCTTCATTTGTTTCAAAAGCACTCCGCAGGGCACTTGCTTCATTTGTTTCAAAAGCACTCCGCAGGGCACTTGCTTCATTTGTTTCAAAAGCACTCCGCAGGGCACTTGCTTCATTTGTTTCAAAAGCACTCCGCAGGGCACTTGCTTCATTTGTTTCAAAAGCACTCCGCAGGGCACTTGCTTCATTTGTTTCAAAAGCACTCCGCAGGGCACTTGCTTCATTTGTTTCAAAAGCACTCCGCAGGGCACTTGCTTTATTTGTTTCAAAAGGGCATTTGCCGGACTGTAGACCATAGTATCCAGTGTCGGAGATCTAGCACTCTTTTGCCAGTATTATCATATTTGTATATACGGTTGTCCACTCACGATCGTTGAAGTCAAATGGAAAACGTCTATTGTGTTGACTTTACGTGCAATGTGTCCAGCTCAGTATCTCTGCTCTTTACTACTTTCCATTTTGAAAATGTCATAACCGAAATATGTTTTGGTGCCTGGAACGGTGGGAATTTGGCCAGGGGTATGGCAAGGTATATTTAATTTTACTTTTGCAACTCCACGGTGATGATTGCTGCTAAAGGGGAATTGAACCAGGGGAAATAGAAGAATGCTTTTTTAACAGAGAGAGAGAGGGGGGGGGGGGGTGTAGGGATATTCAGGCACGAACGTAAATCAGTTACTTACCACTCCCTGACATCTGCTGTACATGGAATTCTTCACATGGTGTGTTTGATAGTACCGTAAAGTACCGTTGACGTGCCCCCTCTCTAATTGCCGTCCTCCGTCGATGTTCTGCCTGTGAAGCGACTTAGGCGTATACAACGAAATACGATGTTGAACCGACGCATGCACTGCTGTACACAATACGTGCCGGTCCAGGATGGAAATGTGAACGATCCAGGACATCGAGTCTGAACCGTGGCTTCCGCGTTGATGTGCATTGTACTGCACTTGACAGCCTTGATCTAATTCCCGTCCCCTGCCGAAAACCCAGCTGGGAAGCGACATGGCGTGGGGAGGGGGGGGGGGGGGGGATCCACGGTACGGGTATTATTCGGGATGCTCAGACCCGCTGTTTTTTTCTCACTACAATCGTAATAATAGAGAGGTTCCGGGGTACGATTTTCCATGCCAAAATCCGTACGGGCTCTACGGATTTTTTGGAGGCGTGCTCCATACGATTTTTCGGCACGGAGAATGCGTGTGGACTGGCTTTCATACGAACCATGTTTCGTATGGAGATTTTGCGTCATCGGGTGCAGAAAGATTTTTTGCGTACAAATTTGGTACAAGAAACATCGATTTTCCGCGGGAAGTTTTGATCTCGGTACAAACTTTCAAAATAAAAAGGCACAGCGCGGGAATGTGACGTGTTTGCGATCGTAACCTAGGCAATGGTAGAAAACACATAAGTTCCGTACTCCGGAACATTTCACTGCTCGAAAACGACGTATAAAAAATCCGTAGCGCCTCTACGGATTTTGGCACGAAAAATCGTACTCCGGAACCTCTCTAATATTATGATTCAATGTAATGAAGAAAAAAACAGCGGGCCTACTATTATACATGGACTTGACGTCAATCTACAGTGTGCAGGGCATACACTCTAGGCATACACTGACGGCATGCACACTAGGCAGACACTGACGGCATGCACTCTAGGCACACCGGTACACTCACGGCATGCACTCTAGGCATACCGGTACACTCACAGCACACACTGTGGCCATACACTCATAGCCATACACTCACTGACTCACGACATACATTCACGGCAAACACTCACGGCATACACTCACGACATACACTCACTTCATACACTCACTGACTCACGACATACACTCACGGCATACACTCACTTCATACACTCACTGACTCACGACATACACTCACGGCATACACTATGCATATGCTCTGGCCATATACTTTGGGCATACAGTGTCCGCGTCCGCGTAGAGGAGTCCGGGTAGGGGAGTCGGCAAGGCCAGCTGAGTTGATGCCGATGTGTGGCCTGCGCACTTCGCAGTTCTTGTGGTGATTCGGTCGAGCGGCAAGCAAGCAATGCCCGCACGCGCCTCGTGTACACACGTGCACACATACACACACACACATGCACACACACACACACACACGTATGCACACACACAGACGACACACACACACATGCCCTGTCCTGTAGAGCCACTACCACTAGGGTCACGTGGGCCCCGGAGTGGCAGCAGAGAGAGAGAGAAGGAGCACGCCACCTGATGACGCTCCAGATGCGAGACTAGTCGGAACCGGCGAGAGCAAATACACATATTCAGGAACTTGTCCCGTTGTCTAGCCGTTGTGCGGTGGCAGTGCCTTGAACAGCGATGACGGTTCGCGTCTCTGGGTTGAGCGGAAATACCGCTTGCAGATGTCACACTGAGCACTGCAGCAATTCCGAGCGGTAGTATCAACGGCGGCAGCAGCAGCTGATGTAGTCGGTGCTGGGCATGAGGTAGAAGCGGAGCAACGATGCACACACACACACATGCACACACACACACACACACACACCACACCACACCACACCCGCAGGGGGTGGGGTTCTGTGGACCCTAGCTACGCCTGGTGTATACTGTGTGCCTTTGTGACGCCATACATCTTTGTCACACCCGATAGCAAGGGTACATAACCCCAAGGGTATGCAACTCTGCATATGGCCCGTAGCCGCACTGCCTGCATTACATAGCCACGAATTGTGGTCCATTGCGTCATTATTGATCTGCTATGGTTTCCTGCTTCCAAATCCGCTTTCCTCGGAGACGGTTTTGTACGCGATGCGTCACGCACTGGCATCGCCTCTGAATTTACCATATTGCACATGAAATTGTTGAGGCTAATCAGTTGCGCAATTCAAATCCAAGCGGCTGGATTGTCAGCTCACTACCTGATGCTAGCATCGCGCCACTCAGGGCACCCATAGCTTGGAGATCAGAGCGGCACACTCTTGGGTGTGTGTACACTTGCCGATGGCTTTGGGAATAAAGTCAGCAAGAGAGCGGCCAGCTCAGGGTCCTCACTCTGCATGTGCTTTAGCTAGACATCTACATGATTGTACTGATGAAGGTCATCTTACAAGTCAATCAAGCGGTTAGGCACATCTTAGCAATACAATAATTATGTTGGCCTTTCATAAATATTAAATACCCACACTGATTAGTGATCATACCATCAACAGTATCAAATTCAAATAAATTTGCTCGACTCAATAAACACCACTGCACTTTTCCCTAAAAGGAGTATTTTATAAACAGTATTTAATTGTATTGGCTTCTGAGCCCATAAACGCTGTTTATAAAATTCTCCTTTTTAGGGAAAGTGCAGGTCAACACACCGGTAATTATCTATAATAATGTAGTTGCCTCAGGATTTATTATATTATTACGTAACAGTTACGTACAGGCTATCCATCGTCAGGATATCTTTGTTGCTATGGGACCCACGAGTATACTGGATACTGTATGTAGGAACCCTTAGCTTCTCTGAGCTTCTGCTCTGCTGATTCACGACCAATAGGTCTTGTACGCAGCCCCCCCCCCCCCCCCCCCCCCTCTTGCCAGAGACGATGATAGAGAATCTGATGCTACAGCACAAGCCATAGCAACTTGTGCTGGGATTGCATCATTCAACAGCTCGCAAGGCTGAAGAATTGACCGCCACTATTCAGTCTGGTCTACAATACACAGCTATTTAACCTTTTTATGGCCAGTGAATCCCTACATTTTGGTCTTTTTAATTATTTTTTCTTTTCCCGCACACACACACACACCACACAATTATACTCCAGCATGCACTGGCAGTTGGTAACCACGCAGGAGAAGGAAAGATGGTCACGCAAAGAGTACATAACGGGTTATGTACTCTTTGCGTGACCATAATTGTCGGGAATCGAACCCCCAAATTCTCGATTAGAAATCGACTGCACGTACTACTGTACCATAATCACGGGACACACAAGAGAAACACACACACACACACACACACACACACACACACACACACACACACACACACACACACACACACACACACACACACACCACCACCAGCACCACCACCACCACCACACTCCGGCCTTTATTCACTTCAGTGTCTGGAGATACGTGGATTTTTTTAGACTGGAAAAAGCAAACAAGAACACACACGTGTCGTTGTGTAAACACCGTCTATACAGCTGCCATCAGGGAGTCGTACCCAAACCATTTTCTGCGTACGACTCCCCGGCCCTAGGCTTTGGCTACAATGCAGCTACCAGTGGGTGACCATTACATTACTAACTCACACGGTGGTAAAGCTGAACACCATTATTCTAGGCCATAATAATCTAGGGGTTTATGGCACAGGTGATGAGAGTTGCTGCTGCTTCGCCCATAGAACAATGCATCACTGGGGCACACCGCCAAACCATGCGTAGCTTCAAGTAGTTACAGCACACAGAATTCACTTTTTCTGCCCGTAGAATCGCTACTTGTTTGCTGTGAGGCACACACACACACACCCAACATGCCCTCCCCCCCCCCCCCCCCCCACACACACCATCACCCAGCAATAGGATTTCCCGAACACACGGGAAAACGATGGATGGTACTGGGGCGACCACACACCACCCAAGGGTCTGAGGCAAAATCACAATCGGAAACCATTGCGACCACCACAAAGAGGACCTACTCGTGTATGTGCCTCAGGCCGGCAAGATCCTGGACTGTCTGTGATCGGGTTCATACTGAACACAAAGCAATGAGGGAAAACAACGGCAAGGACGGCACCACCACCACCAGCACCAACAACAACAACGGGGTCAGCAGTTACATTGCATTAACGAAGCGAAACAATTACCTACAAATGGAGAAGTGCTTCATTCCAGGAGTAAGATTACATTGCAACATATTGAGCAAAACATACACACAATCATAAAAAAATAGTACATTCGCTGATACTGGATTTGTGGGCAAGGAATTCCCAGCCAGGGGAACGTAGGGATGGTCTTGAGAATTGAGAGAGAAAAAACACACTGAAATTAATGCAATTTAAGCGCGTGTCTACGAGAGAGAGAGAGAGAGAGAGAGAGAGAGAGAGAGAGAGAGAGAGAGAGAGCAATGGGGGTACAGAGTGGGTCGCGTCAGCACGGGTCAGGGTTAGAGGGCGCAGGGGAGCCCACGGACTAAAACAAACGAGAAAAATCAGAAACACAGCCGCATCGCCTTGTGCCGGCAGGGGACAAACAACAACAACAACGCAAAACAAGTAGAAGATGGGATGCACGCAACGGATAATTGATCCAGCAACAAAACAACAATCCGACAAAGACTGGACCGGAAAACAAAACAAAGAGACGACCATTGCAGTTCAGTATTTAAAACACAATGGAACAAGTTTAGCATTCAGCATCCACTGAGGAATTTGGTAAAAACAAGGCCAACAGGGAGACTGTTGGAAATGACATTGGAAGCTAGTAGTGTTGAATGGATAGCACACAAGCTAATTGACAAATTTCTTCATAATATCTTTCTCCTAGCAAACGAGGCAAAAATAGCATTTAGTCAGCACCACAAGTCCCTGGTGGGCGTGCGTGCGTGCGGGCACCCACCCACCGAATGTCAGACTAGCAGAACATGAGCGAGCTGCAGCACCGGTTGATGGAACTATGCAATGGACTTAGCCTCCGGTAAGAAAGCTTCCCAGTACTTGATCAGCTGCACGCGGCACAAAAGGTCCACACACACACACACACACACACACACACACGCACGCATACCCACACCACACGCACAATGAAACCAGTTTAGTACACATAGTTTCGGGGTAGAAAACAGCAGCACTCACACAAGCACAGGAAAATATGCTACACCTGGTCCTGTTTGGGCTGTTGGAAATTTTACAGTGAAACTTCAGTATAAGTACCCTGGACACAAAAAACCGGTCTCTTTGCATCGAATATAATTATAGTATTTCTACTGGGAACACACCAGCTACCCATTCCAGTGATTTCACCTGGGATGTAGAGTACCTCGGCTAACGTTATGAAGCACTGATGTGTACATCCCCTGGAGTTATGTTATACTGAAGTTTCACTGTACAGGTGATGGTGAGCAAGAAGTGTGTGATACCTACACCATAGCTCAGTGATAGAGAATGGCTGGCCACAAGCAAGGGTCCCAAACCATAGCTCAGTGATAGAGCATGGCTGGCTATAAGCAACGGTCCTACACCATAGCTCAGTGGTAGAGCATGGCTGGCTATAAGCAACGGTCCTACACCATAGCTCAGTGATAGAGCATGGCTGGCCATAAGCAACGGTCCTACACCATAGCTCAGTGGTAGAGCATGGCTGGCCATAAGCAACGGTCCTACACCATAGTTCAGTGATAGAGCATGGCTGGCTATAAGCAACGGTCCTACACCATAGCTCAGTGATAGAGCATGGCTGGCCACAAGCAACGGTCCTACACCATAGCTCAGTGATAGAGCATGGCTGGCTATAAGCAACGGTCCTACACCATAGCTCAGTGATAGAGCATGGCTGGCCATAAGCAACAGTCCTACACCATAGCTCAGTGATAGAGCATGGCTGGCCATAAGCAACGGTCCTACACCATAGCTCAGTGATAGAGCATGGCTGGCTATAAGCAACGGTCCTACACCATAGCTCAGTGATAGAGCATGGCTGGCAACAAGCAACTGATTCGAGTCCTGGTGGGGAGAGTCAATTTTTTCTTCGGACTCTTCCCATTTTTTTTCCGATTCCCCTCCCCTTGTACGTAAAGTGTGTGGGTACCGTGAGGGCTACGTCCCACCCGCCTGTGCGAATTCACAGGAAGCGTGAGTTGCGAAGTCTGAAGAGGATGTTGAACAGATGCTGCTTAGACGACGACTACACCATAGCTTAGTGGTAAAGCATGGCTGGCCATGAGCAAGGGATCCTGCTGCGAGTCATTTTCTTCTCCAGACTTTTCCAGTTTGAAACTCCCTCAAACTAATGCAAAAGTGCATGAGTACATATTACGACCGTATTGCCAGACATTGCGTGTACACAGCCTACACGGTTGCAGTAGTCAAAGTACAGTACAAACTCACCTGCTCTTGGTTACGCATCATCTTCTCCATGTAGCGTAGGATACTGGCCTTGAAGTCCTTCTTTCTCTGGCCCTGCACACAGTGTCAGCAAGGGCATTCAAAACAGAACTTCAGTGTTCAACAACTGCACACAGTGTCAGCAAGGGCATTCAAAACAGAACTTCAGTGTTCAACAAGTAGTACACACATACATGTACAGTCATCCCTCTAACCCAGCACTTCATAAACCAGCACTTCATAAATCAGCATAATTTTCAGCAACCAAAGCAATGTCCTTTCCATGTGCATTCCAGCAGAAAATCAGATTCTGTAATCCAGCACCCTCCCTATTGCAGCAGAATTTCCGTAGCACAAATGATGCTGGGTTATAAAGGGACCAGTGGTGGATAATTCCTGGAACCGTTCAGGAATTATCCAACACACCTCGAATGCGTATGACAGAAGCCCAACTGGGTCTTACCTCGAACCGCTCGATTTCCGCGCGCATCACCTTGGAGATGTTGTTGAATTCCTCCTCTCCCTTCTCGACGCGTGTCTCCATCTGACACACAGTGACACACACACGAGACAGCGTGCACGAACAACACGAGCAAACAGGTTGTGAACATAAATACGGACGGCTAATACACAGCACTGAAATGAAATATGGGGTCCCAAGGCAAACTTGTAGCACTAGTGCGTGCGCGCTAGGTCACACACACACATACGCGCGCACACACACACACACACACGGGGACACATAACCATGTGGACCACGCAGAGGAGTTTATACACAGCACTACAAGAAGCGCACCATACCTGTACAATCTCCTCCTGACAGAGCTTGACCTTCTCAGTGTTACCGGCTGCCTGCAGCTTGCCTTCCTGCTCGCGCTTCTTGATGAGATTAGTCTGTGCTATTTGCCAAGCCTGGTAAGCCTTTTCACGCTGAGAAAAGCATGCCTGAACACAGACAAAGAGAGAAAATAGTGCCCAATCAGTACGTTGGAAGGGAGGCAAGCCGAGTACACACATCAACATCACCAACGCTACAATTGTAGGATTGTAGTTCACTTTCTGATCACAATGGGTGTGCTCATGCCTGCCTAGTTCCCACCTCACGAATAACACCACCCTACTCATACTCGTGCACAAGCGAGGGTCGGTATTCGCAAGGTTCAATGTATAACACACACACACACACACACACACACACACACACACACACACACACACACACACACACACACACACACACACACACACACACACACACACACACAACTGAGGATATGCATACACACGCACACGTGCATACAGCACCGCACAACGGGTTTAGGATCTGGTAGATACGCGCCGCTGTGATTCCAGCTTACACAGCCAGAATGGGCACCAGTCCAGTCCAGCCCAGTATAGACCTGTGCACTATGCCAGCTGTTGATCTGAAATACATGTAATCTGCCGGACGTGATATTCACACCCGCATCCTTGCGATGTCCATCACCACAGGGGGTAGACACCTAGAGCACAGGGCTATTTCTATTCACAACTTTGTTCCACCGATGTCAACAAAGGCCCATGCTTATTCCCACAAGTACCATGCACACCCAGGTGCTCGAAGTCCGGACACTTTTACAGTGTGTGTTTGCCGAGCTGAAACTCACACTAGCAATGATCACTTGCCAGAATCCTGCTCGTGGATGGAATCTTGTCCAAGTTTGTTTTGAGGCCAGGCTCGATTGAACCAGGCCATCTTTCGATCCGATCTGTTTCCCTGGAGTTCGCTAATTTTTCATATCAAATTTTGGCGTCGCAGAGGGTGATCTAAGTCCGTACAGCTCAGAGGTGACTCGAAATACACACACGTTTCTGCTAATGGGTAACTTGATATCCCTCGGTTACGACGAAAGTACCGAAGCGATATGTTTGGCATGTGCCTCCACCAGTATTCCTTGCAAAAGCGTGGTTTGTTGCCGAAAGGCAAGCTGTTTTTAGTCGGCTCAGAGAAGAAACATCTGCGCTGGGAAAACCGCGGGAAAACAGTGGTGGAGATGCCAGGAGTGTCAACCTTTCAGCAAGGATTGGTGGTTCTCTGTAAATTCTTCTCCCCTGGCCATTCTCAGCTCTAAGCTGGCTCTTGATGATTGAGTGAAGGTCTGTTCGACGCTGTGTCCGTTCGAAATCGGTCTTGGCAAAGTTGATTTTTGCATGAAATGTAGCCCAATTTGTATTTCGTATGGACACTCGGAAACCCACTCGCGTGGTATGGGACTTCTGCTTATCGTAGATCCCTGAAAATTGGTGTGCCAGGAGAACATACTGTAATGGGTAGCCGAGTGGTAGGCGCGGTGAAATCAACAATAATTACTTTTATTCTACGTTCAGGTACACACCTGAGATATAATCGTTAGTCAAAGAAGAAGCGGCAAGATAACTTTCTCTCCGGTGCAAACCTGGAGGTTGAATAGCTCGTTATTATCACAATCTCATCTTCGAGTTAGCTTTCGTTGCTATCTAATCTTCTCTTCTTCTCTTCCTCAAAACAGAAATGCGCAGCCGCTTTTATGCAGCAGACGCCGTACGCTTACATACGGAGATACACTAAATATACATCAGGCAAGCTCCGTATTAGTTCCGTACTGCTTCCGTATTGGTCGGGCAGGGATACTACACCCTCCCTTCCTACAGATTATCACGCCCTCGTGGTTTTCAAAAAATTAGTGAAGAGTTACGAACACAGCGTCAACTGGAAGATGGCAAATTATATCGGAAATGATAACGTTTGGAGTAGACAGAAGAAATGAACTGATAACAAATCATAAAGTAGAAGCACACCAGGTTAATGTAATGGGTAGCCGAGTGGTAGGCGCGGTGTAATCAACAAGAATTACTTTTATTCTTATTTATTCACAGTTTATTTATTCACAGCGTCCCCTCGAAAAAATATTGGAGTCGAATACAATAACAGAACATGAAATTATGGGTGTACGGACTTAGGATACCATGTCCGGACTTCGAGCACCTGAGTCTACCATGTATGTGCCATGTACCATGTATACGCCCGTCGCAAGAGAAGCACGCAAATCTGCAAATGCACTGGATTCCCACAAGTACAACACACACAATACACACCCACAGGTATGCACACAACACACACGCACCTTCAATGGACCCATTAGTCCAATGTAGTCCTTGATAAGCTCGCCAAAAATGAAGAAGTCATTCTCCACCTGTTGGAACAGACATCGACGCACACACACTATTGTAAGCATTATAGAGCAGCATCTTCTCACTGAGTCGAGAAAGGGTTTGAATGACACCGACAAGGGAGGGGAGATGAGCACAGCGAGTTGATATGTACCAGAAGAGACACACACACACACAAACAGAGATAGAGATAGAGAAAGAGGTAGATAGATAGATAGATAGAGAGACAGACAGAGAGAGAGAGACAGAGCACCTTACCTGCTGCAGATGCACCTGCTCGATCTTCTCTTCTACGTCAGCTAGCTGTGAGAGAACACGCGAGAGTGACGTGTGCTCCTCAGTGTTGCCCAGGATTGCCGAAGACTTGGCAAATGTGGCAGTGGATGAGCAGAGGTCTGCAGCACACAATACCAATGCATGCACGCACACACACACACACACACACAGGCATTCATAAGAGCACGAGCACATAAGGCACAGTGTGCGACTCCGTACACATTTGGGAAAGCGTATTTTACATTGTTTTTGATGGGACATGGAAGCTGTGCTCTGCGATTACTGCATTGTGCTGGATTGGTGTAACTTGTGACATCAGGACTGACTGCACCATCCCGTCAAAGATGACCAAAACAACCCAATACTCCAATTTCAGACATTTTCGGTGCTCAATATTTTCGGTATGAGGGCAAAAGGCCAGGTTAGGTGAACAGAAATTTTAGGTACAGAGAAGCAGTTCCCTATCGGGTTATGCGTGTTAGTGTTTGTTCGGTGTATTGAAATTTTAGGTATGAAACAGATGCACCGAAAGTACCGAAAATTAAAGTACGCCGAAAATTCGTGAAAAGACAGTACACCGTCCAGAACTAGCAGCCATGCGCAGACCTGCACACGCTGGTGGTGTATGTGCTAGGGTTGGGAGCAGTGCGGGCCATGATCGCACATTCATTACTGCAACGGCCGGCATATTGATCCAGTGCTGAGCAGAAGCATCACTTGGGCCCAGAAGACCTTTCCAAGTGGCCTCGTCAGCCCAATATACTAGGCGGAAAATCCACCGCCCGATTACTTCAACTTGTACGTATCTTATATCAGTCACCAGAAACTACTGACATCTCCCGGTATGTTGCCTGTAATAACACCCCGGCCATGTCTGGCTCAAGCCAAGTGATAGCTTACGGTGTTGCAAGAACATTCACAGCCGTTTGTATTCATCATCATTAATTGTTTGGAAAATACCGTACAGGAACGGGCTTCGCTTCACAAAAAAGTTCCCAAAATGAATGGAACTGTACACACTGCTCAAGCCCAGGGTTCCAAGATGGGATCACCTTGGGCTCAGTGCTAAATCCCCCCTCCCCCCCCCCCCCCCCCCCCCCCCCACACACACACATACAGTCGACTCCACTTATAACAAACTCGCATATAGCGAACCATTGTCCATTTCCCTGTTTGAACCCACACAAAATTGACTCTTTACAGCGAACAGTTTTCGTTTATAACGAACCAAATCGTGCTGGGCCGCATGTAAACCAAGTGCAGTCATACTGTCATGGGGCACATGTCAGTCATGGCTTTGCTACTTGTATAGTTTGACTGCATTTCTGTTACAGCAAGTCGACAAATTATCGGCCCATTCAAATTTCGGCCTCCCAGGGCTAAAACACATTTCCGGCCTGTACTGTTGCTGCCTGTATACAATAGCGAGGTTTAGTCCCACGTAATCCGTGGGTACTTTACGTGTCTGTGTACCACGTGATACTCAGTGACCCACGTACAGACGTTTTCTGATTCACGACATACCGTGTGTGGAGGCTCACCCACGTTCCGCCAGAACGTGGGTGAAAATCAGAATGGAGCGCATTGTGCGAGCTGTGAGGGTGCTCAGCTAAAGAAGTTTCCGAAGCACGAAATCAAAATATTCGATGAGCGTCTAAGCTTCTTCTTTGACCAGGTTTGGGCCTTTCGCTTCATGCTTTTGTTTGTTCCGTGTGACTAAACACAACATTGCAAACATGGGTCCATTCCAGGAACTTTACGTGTATCACCCACGTTCCCGTATTCGTTACGTGGGACAACCTCCCTACTGTCACGCTGAACTTTGCAAAACAAAATTTTGGATGCAACACATTCCCGGCCAAATATGATCAGGCCGAAGATAGCCGAAAATAAATATGTGCAGAATATGTGTTGACTTTCGGTATAACGAACTTCGACAACAAAGAAATGATTCTCTTGCACAACGGTGTTCGTTATATCAGGAGTCGACTGTACACACACACACACCCCAGATGGTCCTTACCTCGTCGGTGGACAACGAGGGACTCGATGGATATGTGGAGCTTCTTCAACGTCTCCTCCAGCGCAATGTACTGGGCAACCTTCTCCTCGAACCACTGAACATCAACAAAGCACATAGGGGGAAACAACAAGGATTGCTTCACGCCAACAAACCAGAAGACACAACGTTTCACCAAGCATAAGCAAAAATACAAGACGTATAATACTGAACTCAAAACTGGCCGACAACTTCCCAAGCAACGTACCGCCGACCTGCAAAGCCATGGCACACATCACAAGTAGGGGTGAAACGAGTATCAGGGTCTAACGGTTAGTCCGCTCACAAGTCAATCGAGTCACGCGAATTCAGGAAATTCACTTTCTCGCACCTCTGTGCTCGATACAGAAAATTTACAAGTAGCACACTGCAGCGTCTCTTGGCAACTTTAGATCTCATTTTTTCGTTCATCTAAGTTGCCATGAAGTTGGTTGTTCCAACGAGGAACACACGCTTCTTGTCGAACTTGACACTAAGTTGCCATTAGCAGGTTAGTCTGTTCCAGCTAGTACTGACGCCCAGCTGGGCAGTGCATGCCTGGGAAGAGCAGCAGCAGAGCCATTTGCCTACGATCTTAGTCAAAACTGAGCATTTTCATGGCTGATGCCATCACCACCAACAGAGTTGTGCAGTCGATTTTGAAATGCTAGTACGTCGATCACTTTCTTTCGCTTCGACAACCAACTATGAGCACTCCGCTGATGGCTTCAGCCCTACATGTAGTCACAGGCACTCAGTACAAAGCAGGAATATCAGTCGCCACATGTTAACCCCATGGTCACACAAGTTTGCAAGCCAGGCCTACTACTACTCCTATCCTAGCTAACGTGGTGACGACACATCCACTCAAGAACAAATAAAAAAGAGGCAATTTTATGTATAATTAATAGGAACACGAAAACTAGGCTGGCGTGCCAACAACCCACCTTCACCATGACGCTACTACAGTGCTGGCAACTGAAATCCGACCCCCTGAGCGGTGCGCTCACATCGCAAAGACCCAACACGGGATGGTAAAACTACAAAACAGAGACCGCTAGAATGTGGACGCACCGCTAAGGGGTCGGATTTCAGTTGCCAGCACTGTATCTCAAACAGAAAACCACCCAGGCTAGGATTTGTTTCGATGGGGACCAGTAAACACTAGCTTATGCGCAACGAGGTACTACTACCTCAGTACCTCAAGCCCACGCATGTCACAATGCATGGATCACCGTGGCCATTGTCTTACCCTATCCGTCTCCGTCTTTTTGGAGGTCATCTTGACGAAAGCGTCGCCCACGCCCTTGAATAGTCTCATCATGCCAGCTCCACTCAGAGCCGATGTGTCTGCCGCCTTGGGAAGCTACAAAAAAACAAGACCAGAAAATAACAAATACAACAAATGCTTAGAATTGATTGGCAAGAGTGAACATGAACATGCACACACACACGCACGCGCGCGCGCGTACACGCAGTTGGTCCTCAAAGGCCTTTTGCAAGGACAATGGCATACTATCGCCAGATGTACAAAACTGGGCCACAGAAAACGATTCCTAGCCAAGCTCTCGCAAGGTGAATTCAAGACATAAAAAGACACATACACACCCACACACCATGTACCACACACACACGCACCCACCCACCCACCCACACACATACACACACATACACTCACACTTGCCCATTGCTGAAGCGAATATTGCGAACAAGCTATGTTAGACATAGCAGCTTGTGCTCGGATTACACAATTCAACATCTTGCAAGGCCGATGAATTGACCGCCACTAATTTGAGCCTGGTCTACACCACACAGCTGATTGCAGTGGCTTTTTCTGGCCAGTGAATCTCTATTTTTCATTTTCTTTTTACATACACACACCACACCACATACTCCGACATGCACTGGCTGGTGGTAGCCATCCAGGAGAATGAAAGAAGAGCTAGAAGAATGAGAAAGAGAAGAAAGACGTGCAGACAGACAGACACACGCGTGCACACATGCGCACACACACACACACACACACGCCAAACAGCTACCAAGCAATCATCACCTCGTCCTGGGACTGCAGGAAGTCCACGAAGATGTCGTCCTTGCGTAGTACGGGGTGCGTTGCCGTGCGGTTCAGGTATCGCTCCAGTGCAGCTCTCCGCCGTTCAATGAAGTCCTGTGACGCACCGCCCTTGGCCTGTTCCTCCTTGGAGAACTTCGTCTTTGCCATACCTACAAATGTGTGTGCACAACAAGCAGCAGGGGAGCCACCAACACACAGCAATTAGAGACCTCGACCCTCTATAACATTCTGCTGCACATCAGTGGAGAGGGAAGAGAGAGAGAGAGAGAGAGAGAGAGAGAGAGAGAGAGAGAGAGGGGGGGGGGGGGGGGGTAGACAGAACACTGCTACGAAATAAGAACAGCAACAGGCTAGAACAGTTCTATCATAAAGAGATCCGTAAAGCATACAAGCATAAGAGACAGACACACACCGTAGTTTGCTAAACAAACGGTATCCATTGCGCGGCAAACCTAACACTTACCGACAACGCTCTTCTCTGGAGCGGACGGAATGATACGGCCCAGCTTCAGGTGAGCTTCCTGCAGACGTGACTGCAATGATAAGAAGTCGCTGAATCGCCTGCGAACGGTCGTGGACGACGATTTGAAGTGAGGAAGATTGGTCTAAAGAGAAACAGGAGAGAGAAACACAAGATGAGAAAAGTCAATGCTGATGAAATAATGTGCACGCACCACTGCAAAACGCAGGTTGGTTACTGTTGGAATCTGTTGGTTTATTCTGTAAAACTATGGTTGCGTGTGAGTGTCAACGGAATGTAAATCTGCTTCTTTCACGTTCTGCCAGTATACAAGGAGCAGCATTCTACAAACAGAGGAGCTTTCCACTGCATAGTCAGCGTCGTGAGAAAAACGGCAAAGGCCTCTTCCAAACGCAAGGGGGAGCAGAAGCGAGGAAAGCAACACTACCCACAGAAGGTATCCATAGCCTAACTTGAAAGCTTGTATGCATGCTCGTGCACATGTGCATACAGCCGGACAATCATTGCCGTTAGTCTACAAAATTTCGGCCCATTCAAATTTCGACCTCCCAGCGCTAAAACACATTCCGGCCGGATTAAATGTTCGGCCTGTACTGCTGCCGCCTGCATACACGGTCACACTGAGCCGTGCAAAACAAAATTTCGGCCAAATATGTCAAGGCCGAAAATAGCCGAAAAATAAATACGCGCCGAATATTTGTTGACGTACAGTAGCTGAACAGAGAGTCTACTATAACACACTGCCTGAGCATCTTACCTTGGTGGAGACTTGGTAGGTCATGTAAGCACCCATACCATCGCCTGCACAACAACAACACACACGGCATGAACACAAGCAGATCGGTGACAAGAAAGCTAATAACAGAGAGGTTCCACATAACGCAATTACGTTAGAAAAAAAAGGTAGCTGATCTACGGAAGGTCTTAAGCCTAGTTCACATTCGACGGGGCGCGACGCGACGCGACGTAAGGATCGACGGGAAGCGACGGGACGGTCTGACGCCGTCCAATGTGAACACCAGGAACGGGAACGCAAACGTACTACCGTACAGATCGGGAAGCGACGGGAAGAGTTGGATCGATCCAATTTACTTGTCATACCGTAGACGGGCGTAGACGGGGACACAAGCGTACAAAACGGCTGCAATTCGAGTGTGAACAGGAGACGGCGTCGTGCGCCGACTACTCCCGATTCGTACTTGGATATTTTTAGCATTTCGAACACTGCGCTTCCCATGATAACTCACAGAATGGCAAGCACGACTTGAGTTGAATTTTAGCAACATAAGATCTCATGTCCCTTATTGTATTTAGGGATAGTTCAGAAGCGTGACAGACGAACTATTCTATCATTTCCTGGGGCTATTATTTGAATGCCACAACTTTCAGGGCTAATTTTTTGATCTTCATGAAAAACTGGTATTGTGAACTTGATTCCGCTTCTTTCAAGGAGAAATAATTGAAAAGAAGTCTCGAAAAACGAGAAATTAGGTCCGAAAGTCTCCCCGTCACGGACCGTGTCTTATGACTCGCACCGTTCGACGTTGAATGTCGCAAGGACTGCTGCATGTCGTGTCGTACGGATCGTACAGGATTTTACAGCTCACCCCAGCCCTCCCGACAAGCCCTTACGTCCCGTACCGTCGGCGTTGCGTCGAATGTGAACTAGGCTTTACGTACACTGCGCTGTCCCTCCAGAAACTTACGGAGACATTTCGGAAATATCGCGGAAAAAGTTGCGAGGTAAAATGCCACAAATTGTGGGGAATATTGCGGATTTTGTCAAATATTGCGGGATTATTGTGGTGAAATTGCGACCGATTTGGTACTTGTACTATACTGTACTGTAGTGGTGTACGATGTACGAGTCGTAGACCTACAGCATAAATCATGCATGACAAAACAGAACGAATTACGTGTGCTGCGCTGACTGTGTTCGACTGCCTGACAGGAGCTTGCAAGACAGCTTTCCTCCATCCTCGAACAACACTCGACGCGAGCCTTATTTTGTGACTTGTCAGGCGCTGATTTGCCCAGAAACCTCTCCATTCTGGTGTCGATTTCACAAGTAAACTACTGACGAGCTTCAAGAACTAAACATCGAAGAAAGACTCGATTATCGCGGTGCTTTTCAAGTATCAAGGACAGTTTTCTACAATAACGCGGATGATTTTTCAAATATCGCGGATATCACGGACTTTTGTTCAAATCGCGGAAAACAACGCGGCCGCGGAATCGCAAGTTCCTGGAGGGACAGACTGCGTGCGGATCTGTGTTCCGCCGTACGGACTTTTTGAATCACGTACACTGTAGCTGCCCTTGGCAACTCGGAACGCGGCAGTGTACGACCGGGTCGACCTGGGGAGAGTCATAAATTTGTACTCCAATCCACTTACGAAGCACCTACGTGATCAGAGCCGCACATACGTTATCAGTGCCCTATCTACGTACTCTACATAGACAAGTTTCCATAAGTAGAGTGCAAACTCGCGAATTCATGGGGTTTTCCCACCCACTTACGTGAAGTTGCTCAACTTTACGTAGTGCGGAACCTCTCTGACGATAACCCTTCCCGACCTAAAACCCACTCGCGTGTGGCCGCTCGGTCAACGACTCAGCCAACTTGCTGCATGAACAGTACGCCGGTCCCCGACAGCACAGAAAGGCACACTCGTGCAAGCAAGCAGGCACGTCCGAGATGCGGATGGGAGAGGGGCATGCACGTCCGCACGGCACAATTCTGAGTTTCAAACTCGCGGCACATGGTCAATCGATCGCTCTGCTCCAGACGTAAATGCCAGACACAGACTATAAAGAGACCAATTACATTGCATTGCACTGCTCAAATACTTCTACGTGTCAAACTGCATAAAACTGGAACGAGAATTTGAAATACCCACACTTTCCAGCCACATAAACAAACTTCAACCAGGGTAGGCTTTTCTTTGCGGGGGACTTGAGGAATTTCAATTCTGGAGACTTACCAATTTTCTCCGGATCAGACACATTGATGTTGATAGAGAAGCTGTCCGTCTCCTCCTCCGCCTCAGCCTACGCAGCAAATACATAAAGCACAATCCGACAAACAAAATAAAAACAATCATCAGACCAAAATATATTGAGTACTCGAGACAATTATTTCAGCAGTCCAAATCAAGGATTGCAAATTACATCTGCGGCTGTGGCTGCGGCAGGTTGGGCATCGGCGTCAGCAGGGTCCGGTACAGACGCTTGCAGTGTTTCCTCGGCCTCGTCTGGAGCGGTGGCCGTGGAAGAGGGAGACACAGGCTCGGGCTTCTCCACCTCAGCAGCTTTTTCTGCCGGAGGAGAGGCGTCAGCAAACAAATCGCCGTCGTCGTCATCGTCCGCTGCTGGGGCGGCTGCAGAAGTGGTCTCCTGGGCTTTCTCGCCGCCAGCATTCAAATCAATGTTCTGCATATCCTTTGCTGGTGGCTCATCAACGGCCTCTGCGGGTATAGAGAAGAGCTCCTCCGGCTCTTCAGCTTTCTCAGCTTGTACATCCTTCTCATCGTCAGAGGGGAAAGGTGGGGGAGACGACATTGTGGCAATGATAAATTTAGAAGATTGAGCCTAGTTTTCTAATCAACTCGAGCAACAGATCTAAACAAAGCTGAAAAGTGAAATCGTTCGTGGCACCTAATGGCACTCCGTATGATAGGCAAAGCCTTCAAAATCCCGCACTACTGACAGGATAGCGAAGGTTGGTGGCCAAAACCATGAAATGCAAGGTCGAGCATGAACAAGACGACAAAAAAAATAAAAGACAAAAAGCAGGGAGGCGTGCGTCACGATCACGCTCACACTGGGGTCAGCCGTTCAGCGCGCATAGCCAAAGCGGCCACAATCTCCATAGAAACAAGCCGAACATGGCGTCTCTTACGCGAAGGACTAAAGGGACCGTCACTTAATTTTTGCCGACTACCCGCCAAAAAAATCTTTTCGTTTCACGTGTCAGACACGTCCGCGAGCGCGCGTACGACTCTCGCGGGCCCGCGCGCGCTACCTTTCACGTCAGGCAATCCAGAATCTGTTCACGCCACATGGCTGGATAGCGCGTACATGCAAACATGATTGGAGACTTGCAAAATCAATTTTTTTCCAAGTCCAGGTGCTAGGCCTAGGCAGTACTAATGCCTAATGCCAAGGCAGCTGACTTTATTTTCGGAGAGACACTACACTACTCATTGAAGTAAAAAGTAACAATGAATAGCGATATCATCTAGGAAGGATCGCTACCCTAACGCGAAGGAAAGGCCTTGCGCGGCTGCTCTACGAAGTGTTGAAGAAAGACTCATCAAAGTTAGTTGGTGGATGAACAACTTGCTGGCGCCGGAAAACTTGGCCCCCAACGATGGTGTTTGGTGAATCATCAAGCATAATGTCTTGCAGCAGTGTTCACCGAGGAAGGAGAACGCTCTAGCCGCTGCTGTTGTCCGTTTCATCCACGTTGGGCGTTAGCTGCACCGCGCCTATTGTGTTTTAGTATTCCATGGACACACATTAGCATTCAGAGCGATTGTGGAGCCACAATTTACTTCACACAGCGTTGTATTGTCCACGAGCGCAAACTTAATTATCAGCAGTAACTGTTACTCTTCATCCTACATGTAGACTTGGAGTATACACGGCCTTGTCACGACAGCGACAGCTCTACAGATCATGCAGAGTGTTCAAGTGAGAAACATTAATTTCTATTGTTGGTGGACGAATAAATGGCTGGTTCCGGAAAAACGCGGCCTGCACCGATGGTGTTTGGTGGATCATCAAACAGGGTGACCAGCAGTGTTCACCGAGGAAGGAGAATGCACTCGCCACCACTGCGATTCATCCAAGTGGCCGATGGTGTTTGAACCATCGAGGGCTCCGGAAGCAGCAGCTGAGCCAGATCAGCCAGTCTTTTCCAACTCTCAGTTGCCGGACTCCGTGCTGCAGCTAGCAGCACTGGCACCAGCCGGAAATATTTTTCCGCCGATACCCGTTACTTCCAGTTCTGTCAAGGGCATAACTGGAATCCATTGCCAGGTGATGACTTTTTACTTTATGTGTTATTTTGCTGCCGAGTTGTTCAGAACTTTTCAGCCCCGATCTGTCCATGTCTACATGTCAGCCATCCGCAAACTTCATGTGGAAGTTGGCTTTACCTACCCGTCAGGCCCAATGACTCTCCTCGCAAGGTTCCTGTCGGGCATCAACAGGTCATCATCGACACAGCGTCATCGCCTGCTGATAACCACTCAACTTCTCAGGGAGATTAGCCGGCATGTTGCCTTTCCACGGATGTGGCACCGTCATGACAAGGCCATGCTAAGGGCAAACTGACTGCTTTATTTTAGCTTTACATTACCGCAGTCAGTCCAGCACAATACGCCAATCGTATTTCACTATTACTCGCGTGTCATAATTGGGGATATGGGCTGCTCCGCCCTATATCCCTGATATTCCAACTAGACGAAAAGTGTGTTCTGAGCCTGTATCGCGTATAATAGGCTCATCGTAAAACAAATAATAAGTCTTAAAAATCAGGGTTCACGTGACACTCGGGTTCCAGCCAAGTTTTCCGCATCCGCAGGAACGCTACCCCCCTCTTGAATCATAGCATAGTGGACTCTGCAATGAACAGATTATGAAACTCCCTGCAGATTTACTACGATCATTTCTGGTGACTGGTCTTGGGGCACCGTGGAAGCTGTGACTGGTTGCCAAGTTTTGTTTTGTGACTGAACATGGGGCATTTGTGACTACTTCGAAGCACAGCTCTGATTGATCACAGAGTCTTACTGTTGTGAATATTTATATCGATTGAGAAGTCAAGCAGCCACGGGGCGCTGGCCTTGCAGCTGTGAGTATGCATACGGTACATATTCACATGACTCTATTGTATGCTGGACACTGCTGGTCCATTGTTGCAGTGTGTAAGTGAACTGCAGAACCTATTCCGTGATGAAACACCTACTCTTGAAAGCCTGAATGTTTGAGCTAATAGTCTTTTACTCCACTCTCATGCTGCTCATATAACTATACCATACGCCAGAAGACCCTAAGTTAGTTCTAAGATTTTGTGGACCATGTGACCATGTGGTACTTTCACTCTACAGCCAAGTCAACCTCTTCGTCAACACACAGGGTTTTCCTCAGACACAAGCGAATGGTTTACTCCACTCTGGAGAAGAACACAGTTTGCTCTCTCAAACACCAACCGCAGATAACTACGGAATGTACTTCAGAAGTAGGAAGTGCAACAACTGCTAGAATATTGAACTGTCGTCCACACAAAACAACTTGATAAAGACAACTGAAAACCAAAACACATGCAACTGCCAACATGCATGTAACAGCAACTGCAAGCCAGAACTACAGACTCCGCGCAGGGAGGAACAGGGGAAACAGAGGTAACGCTTCCGACTCCGAGAGCTTCGAATAGCAGCGGACAAAACAATCCATCAACCTTGCGCTACCGCAAACGAACACCTATGGATGCACAGTGCAGCACAGACTCAGTGCATGCACGGTGTAATAACTGGAGTACATGTAAACCGACAACGGTCACCTTGCACCCTATGCAGTAAGTTACATAGGCGGTGCCAACAAAAGAGCAGGGTTCGTGTATCGTGCACACTCCAATGGCACAGCAGAGAATTTTCTCACCAATAGCCACTGCTAGCTGTTTTGTCATCTTGCTGTGCCAAATGATGCTGTATAGACGCGCCAAGCAGTGCTGTTCTGAAGTCATTCAGTTTCCATTGTGTCCCTGCATCTGAAAAGCCTCGCGATTCGTCCAGTTGAATCAGCGTTCGGCATGATCCGTATCTTGGTCACAGCACCGTGTGACGATCTGGTGACATCAGACGGATATAATACACAAGAGACAATTGTGATATTTCTACGTTGTGTTAACTTCAGATACATAATCTAAATAAAAGGGGGGTTGTCAACCGACAACCGCTCTATTTAGTTGCTTTTCACTCTTTAGATGAAAATTCTTTTATTAATTATGTCGAAAAATTATGCGGTTGTCAGTTGACAACCACCCTTTAATTTACACTGCAGTTGCGTGATGTCCACCACTTTCTGTACATAATCTAAGAGTACTAAAACAGCCACTGACTTCCAACTACCAAGGGAAAGCAAGCCCAAGCGCAGGAGAACCGTGCGCGCGGGTACGTGACATATAATATCGTAGTAGAGCTGGCAGGCAAGGCATGATCAGGGGTTCAGGCCCTGCCTGTAAACGCTCTGATTGGCTCAAACCCTGGCAACAATCACGTGACATGTCTGAAAATACAAGTGATTGCGATTTATGCTGAAGTTCAAACTGACGGAACACGTGCAGCGCTACACCATGAACCGTGTGGAAACAAAAATAAGTAGAGGAGACACGGGATAACAGACATGAACTCAGGGTCAAACTGATAACTGTGAAACGTGAATGCATGCAGTATATGGAGCCAAAACAAAGTCACAGAATTCAGTACGTAACAAGTACTACACACTAACCTCGTACATGAGAATGTCGCGACACCATTTGAATTAGCTCTTACACCCCACTTATGTTTCAGTCAGTAAGAGTACACATGCGTACTTACGTTGACTCTATTTTATCTGACTTGTCCAACACCATCGTTGTGAGCCTTCGGCACTTGGGAATACACAGGACAGATAAGATAGCAGCAAGAGCATCTCCCCGCTCTGTGAACACAGCTCAGACGCCATGCTTCATGATTGTGTGCCCATGGAATACAAGGACACAATAGGCTTGGTGCAGCTAACGAAATGGATGAACGGTCGACGGCCTGAGTGTTCTCCTTCCTCGATCAACACTGACAGTCACCACATACCATGCTTGATGTTTCAAGCACCATCGGCGCAGGCCACGTTTTTCGGCACCGACGATTTGTTCGTCCACCAAAAGTCGAAACAAATGTTTCTCACTTGAACACTCCGTAGAGCTGCCGCTGTTGTGCCGAGGCCCATTGGCGCATGGTGTGTATACTCCAAATCTACATGTATGATGATGGGTCACTGCTGACGTTTCTGCTCTTGGACAGTGCAACGCCGCATGAAGATATGTTGTGGCTCCACAATCGCTGAGAACGCTAGTGTGCGTCCATGAAATACTAAAACACAATAGGCGCGGCGCAGCTAACGCCCACTTGGATGAATCGGAGTGGTGGCGAGTGCATTCTCCTTCCTCGGTGAACACTGCTGGTCACCCTGTTTGATGATCCACCAAACACCATCGGTGCAGGCCGCGTTTTTTCGGAACCAGCCATTTATTCGTCCACCAACAATAGAAATTAATGTTTCTCACTTGAACACTCTGCATGATCTGTAGAGCTGTCGCTGTCGTGACAAGGCCGTGTATACTCCAAGTCTACATGTAGGATGAAGAGTAACAGTTACTGCTGATAATTAAGTTTGCGCTCGTGGACAATACAACGCTGTGTGAAGTAAATTGTGGCTCCACAATCGCTCTGAATGCTAATGTGTGTCCATGGAATACTAAAACACAATAGGCGCGGTGCAGCTAACGCCCAACGTGGATGAAACGGACAACAGCAGCGGCTAGAGCGTTCTCCTTCCTCGGTGAACACTGCTACAAGACATTATGCTTGATGATTCACCAAACACCATCGTTGGGGGCCAAGTTTTCCGGCGCCAGCGAGTTGTTCGTCCACCAACTAACTTTGATGAGTCTTTCTTCAACACTTCGTAGAGCAGCCGCGCAAGGCCTTTCCTTCGCGTTGGGGTAGCGATCCTTCCTAGATGATATCGCCATTCATTGTTACTTTTTACTACAATGAGTAGTGTTTCTCCGAAAATAAAGTCAGCTGCCTGGGCATTGATTAGGCATCAGTACTGCCTAGGCCTAGCACCTGGACTTGGAAAAAAATTGATTTTGCAAGTCTTCAATCATGTTTACGCGCTATCCAGCCATGTGGCGTGAACAGATTGCTTGACGTGAAAGGTAGCGCGAGTACTCGAGTACGAGTCGTACGCGCTCGCGGTCCGCGGACGTGTCAGTGACACGTGAAACGAAAAGATTTTTTTGGCGGGTAGTCGGCAAAAATTAAGTGACGGTCCCTTTAGTCCTTCGCGTCTCTTACATAATGGCGACGTCATGCCTCACGTGACAATGCAAGAACATTCAAAAGCGCAATGCATGTGAAAAATGGATGAGGAGGACATTTCATGCCACCTTGAAACAATTTTCCTGATTCAAAAAGTACATTGTCGATGTCCCGGTACTCGTACTTTTTTGAGAAATATATCAGTCTGATTCTGGAACTCTTAGCTCAGCTAACAGTAGCAATTCCGAGTATTTCCTTGTCTGCTCACTAGCGTCTTGACCTGATGTAGTACAGCTGAGCAGAAAATATAGAGAATTGAATCATTTTACGTGAGCACGTAGAGTCGTAGTCTACGCACCCTGCACAATCACCACTACAGACTGGGCAACCGTTTTTGCAACAGCGATCATGTCCGATACTGCGCTGAAACACTGGATCTCCAAGGAGCTGGGGAAAGTGTTAAAATACGGAGACGCGGAGTCCGAGCACTTGGACGACCAGGCAACGTAAGAAGAGAAATTCACTTCATGATTTGTTGTCATGTCAGTACTGTATGTGTGTCTGTACATGTGTGCCAGTGGAAGAAGAATACCAAGCTTGTTCCTCTTGAAAACGTATAATAATTATTATAGTCTTCCAGAGCAGGTGGGACAGCGGGATGCTCTTCTGTACTGGAGAACGTTGCAGTCTGACTTCCATACAAGCACTTATTGCAATTGCTGAATAAAGCATATACCAAGCATATGGTGCTCATTGGCTGAGGCAGAACTTCAGATTTTTCTTGAAGTCAATGAATGCAAAAAGTTGGAGCAGCTTCCAGAACTCCCATTCCACGGAGACACGAGCGGCACTCATCGGGTGAGAGCTGGTTGCCCCCGAACGGAACCAGCAGATGGGCTCGAATCGGGTACGCTGGGTCTCCGTATATGCTGAAGACTGGTGCTGTGCCTGGCTCGGGATTTGGGCGATGGAAACACTCCTCCAACTCGACGAGCAGGCCGCTGTCTTCCAGCGTGAAAGAGTCATGCCGCCGGGCTTGAACAGGCCCATACACTGGAGCAATACGCCCATCCGGTGTGGCCACGCTCTGGAGGTTTAGAGCATGAACACGCTTGTGCCCGTTATCAAATAGCCTCTGCCCCATAGACGGGGACAGCTGATGGCACACACCCTGCCGTCCACGAATCCAACAACATTCTGCAAAGGGCATCTCCTCCCCACTGCAGATGCAAAGTGTTCAAGGCGTTCTGCCATCCACGGATGTCGTTTCCTTAGCGCCAGATCCTGCCACTCATCGGAAATGAAGCGAAACGTGAACATGTTGTTAACTTTTTTTGACAGATCAGATTTGAGATGGCCAAACATGTTCGCTAGAGAGCACAGCCAGTTTGGATATGCCAGCCTAGCAAGGACGACGCACAAAGCCACAAACCCTCCATGCCACTCCATTTCTTCCTTCTGTCTGGAGTGTGCATATCATCGGGCAGATGGAGTGCTGCTCCACGTCTGTCCATGTCAGGTTTGCGGAAATGGAACACCTGCTTCCATTCGTCCTCAGTCCACTTCGGATGAGCTGGGTTAAAGCGGTTTCGAGCAGGCATGTCCACTTCCTCGTGCTCCTTGTCGTTCTCTTCTTCATCACCCAGTTCACTCAACAGCTCGAGCAAATACTCGGCAAGGTCTAAGTCACCATCCACACCATCAAGCAAAGCACCACGCAGAGCTTAAAAACATCACTTTCCATCCATCTTCTACACCCTCGGCCGTGGAGAATTCCACAGCTACACGATCTATGCTAGAAAAGAGAGGCAAGACGTACGGAAACCTTGAATGGGCCAGCCAGCAAGGGAAGAGAACAGCAAGGATACACACCAACTACAACTTACTTACAAATTACCTGTGGTGAAATACCAGTACATGCACTCGGAATAAATAAAAAGATCAAACAAAATTCGAAATTTTGAAATTAATTTAAAAAGGGGTTAAATAAGCAACGCGGAGGCAGTAATTTAATCAAGGCTATGAATATGGTTAGATGTGCTGTCATCACCAAACACACACCACAAGAAAGTCCAGTATTATCACAAGAAAACGTTATGGTCACTTTACATTGGACTTCCTTGTTACCGTATGTCCGTACCTTTAATCAAAGGGGAAGTATACCCTAAAATCAAATTTTCACCAGTTGTAGTCTTCGGGGTGCTGAGTCGAATGGTCTTGGTCCGAGGAAGCTGAGACGCTCCCTTCCTCCTTTATTCCCCAATCGAACTCGCACACTTCCACCGAAACTGGGTGACTGCGCCCTACTAGATGGGGATTTGTATGCAAAATGTCACTAAAAGCGCCATTTCGTTCTTATAAAAGCACGGATGACCGCCATTGGCCCATATGTTGTAGTCTTTTGGACGCTGAGTCGACTGGTTTTGGTCCGAAAAGGCTGCGATGCAGCGTTCCTCCTTTATTCCCAATCGAACATGGTTGAACAAGCGGTCACGTGCTCCTGCGTACACCAGTCACCTGATCACCGTGCCTGCAGGGTACAACTTACTAGCCTGTTTGACCTTTTTTGGGTGCAGTCCTGTCACTCGAGTTGAACTCGAGTTGAACCTTGGTGTGAAAGTTGTCGCCTGCTGGCGTGGTGACCAGGTGATTTGGGCACCCAGGAGCACGTGACCGCCTGTTCAACCATGTTCGATTGGGAATAAAGGAGGAACGCTGCATCGCAGCCTTTTCGGACCAAAACCAGTCGACTCAGCGTCCAAAAGGCTTCAACATATGGGCCAATCGCGGTCATCCGTGCTTTTATAAGAACGAAATGGCGCTTTTAGTGACATTTTGCATACAAATCCCCATCTCGTAGGGCGCAGTCACCCAGTTTCGGTGGAAGTGCGCGAGTTCGATTGGGATTCAAGTAGGAAGGGCGCGTCTCAGCTTCCTCGGACCACGACCATTCGACTCAGCACCCAGAAGACTACAACTGGTGAAAATTTGATTTTAGGGTATACTTCCCCTTTAAAGCCATGGAGTTATATTCAAATATATAGCCAGCCTCAGTTATAAAGCCATGGGCTTCATAAATGAAATGACATTTGAAGTATATTTTGTAAAAATGAAGGGATAAGTACTATGCTAACAAACTTACAGCCCAGGAGGAAGGGTGAACAGGTGGATTTAGATTGAAATTTCTGTGTGGACTTTGACTTTTGTGGCATGGCGTAGTGGGTGAGTTATTTTGCACCGAAAATAGCCCAGAAAGCAGTGGTGTTTTGAATATAAGGCCACGGTTTTAATGGCATTGACATTCGGTATGTGTTTGGTGATGACAGTACATCTAACCGTATTCATAGCCTTGGTTGAAAAAGGGTTAACACGGGGAATATGACGTAATGGCGATCGTAACCAAAGCCATGACGTCAAACACATAATTTCCGTACTCCGGAACAGCTCACTACTCGAAAACGACGTATAGAAAATCCGTAGCGCCTCTGCGATTTTCCGTACCAAAATCAGTAGCGCCTCTGCGGATCTTGGTATGGAAAATCGTACCCGGAACCTCTCTATTGTAAAAACATGAGTATACTTATCACACCCAACCATACCATGTTTGCAGAAAAAGCGGATTCAAAACAGAAGAAGATTTAAAAGAGAAGAGATAATATTATAGGACCCAAGAAACCAGTGGTCGAGCAAGGGATTCTTGTGCCCGCTGAGCTGTGCAACCCCAGACCTGTGATCACTGGAGTGTGCACTGGTGTGGGGTGCGATGTAGTCCCAGACCTCTATTCACTGAGACCCTGGTACTAACTGCACTAACACTGACGATTACGACAATGACAATGAGTCAGCAATGTACCCCATCACCTGAAATTGTCACCAGGTTGCCTTAGTGTAATATATGAACACAGCGTGTACTCAGCTTGAGCAGTTGAGCACACAATACATCTCACTAGTCCTAGCTACTGTAAACCGCCTAATATTCGCGTCACTAAATTTTTGCGATTTCTCAGAACCAGCGAGTTTGCGATGGCAAACGTTCGCGAAACACTGGGGCCACTTACATCCACCCACTGTTGAAGTTAGATTTCACGATGGTTAATAATCGCATTACGCTCTTCTCGCAAAAATAGCGAACATTACTCCGTCGCGAATATTAAGCAGTTTACAGTATGCACGATGCACTGTACATAGCTGTGACCTGTGACTGTGTGTGCAGGAGAAATACAGTTGCGCTCGGTGAAATGCGACCCAACGTGCAAAGCTGGCGCCCTGGACTAGTTCCGATTACATCGTTGTATCAGTACAGTGTACGTCCAGCCGCATTCAAGCCACTTCCAGGGCGTCAAGGGCGTGCTAGTTGAGGGTGCCAACTATGCTTTCTTGGTTGTATTTCATCGAGCGCAACTGCATGTGTGAAAGTTAGTTGTCACTGGTTTGGCATTGCCAGACACGTACCATAGTCGCCATTATTGTATGACATTAGCCAGCTGTGTATATCTAGTTTCACTACAAACTAAGTTGCGAATCACTTACGAAAGTGCTCGATACTGCGAGGACAGAGCTAAAAGACACTAGTGGTCCTAGTTCCATTGCAAACCTGCACCTGGTTTCACTACTGTGGACCATGTCATATTAGGTGTAAAGAAAAAGCGACCAAGAAACTACAAGTTACGCTATAATGTCCACTAACACCACCAGTTACCAAACAATCAGCTCATGCGATAACATTGCACGACGCTGACCGCCGGTACTGACGTTCTACAACTAACTGGCTAACAGCTCTAGCACATCTTGGATGCGCACTCCAACAGCCTTCCAACTCGGAAGGTTCTAAGTTATAGAAATAACATGAGGAGGGGAAGGTGAGCGCAACCAAGACAAGCACGAGCTGAAAGTCTCAGCTGTGAAGGACGTGATGTTAGTGGACATTATAGCGTAACTTGTAGTTTCTCGATCCTTCTTTCTTTGCTTTAAATGTATCCTTGGCTCTCCATCCGAGTCCAATATTATGTGCATTAACGTGTTGGTGCCCGGGACCTGCCAGGTTTCAGGTGTAATGTAGAATTAGGTGACCAGCATTCCCTTCACATGCAGTGCACACTGTGCGGCCTTTTAGCTGTTGTCTAAATTTATTTGTAGGTGCCTGGTTTCGCTACCGAAATCACCAAAATTGAAGCTACACCGAAAATAACCTGTTTTACAGTATGTGGTTGGCAACACCTGCACTCTCTTAGGTGGAAATCTGTCACTGCTCTGACCGCCTAGAAAACTAGATAATTATAATTATGTAAACTCGCTTGCTTATCTCCTCATATCACCAATGTTCAGATTATGAAGAGTACTCGTAGTGATGCGAAAGGCCTCATCAGATCTCCCCGTGGCTGTTGTGCTATGCGTGCCAAATCGTCTTCCTCCAGCAAAACCTCCATTGTTGAGTAGCTAGAGCATTAACATGTTTAGAAGGTCTGACCTTTGGGGGTTCGAATTGAGATGGCTTTATTGTGTGTTGTGTTTGTGCCTGGACTCATCGGCAGGTATATTCTTTCCATTGAGTCCCTGGAGGATCTAAAAGAGTACATGTCTGACCTGCTGGGTAGATATCGCAAGGGATCCAACAAGGATGTGTTTGTAGAACAGCTGGTGCGACGCTGGCACCCTCACGCCAAGTCCGTTCCCGCTCCGGCAGATATGGTGGTACGTTCCGGCTTGTTTTGCACGGCTTGTCTTTGTTCCATTTTCCACCATCGACTTTGTCTGGAAACGTGGGGTTGTGTGCATGTGAAACGCAGTGACTATGCACACACCCGCATGCACACATACACACACACACACACACACACACACACACACACACACACACACACACACACACACACACACACAGTACATCAAGACTTCCGCCCAGAGACAGCCTAGGATAGCGTAGTAATTCCAAGAGTGGAACGACTTCATACTTCAAAGTATGTAGTCAAGACCCAAGACCCTGTACAGTTCCAAGTCAAGTGAACCAATGATCCGGTGAGAGCTGAAACATGATGGAAACGTAACATCACCCCAATGTCTCGTGACAAGTACATGTGTATTTGAGTGTGAGTGCATCCAAGAGGGGGTCTTAGGCTGTGCTGATCTACTAAAAATATGAAGCTGCTTACACACATTCAGATATGGGCATGTTCAGATTCTTCAGACGCATCCTCCCTCAGTCTATAAGAGTGCAGTTTTTCCTTAGTCCATGTGAATTCAGATCTTTGTAACGTACAAGACATAGCGAAAATTATATGCAACTTGAGCTTCATGCAAGGCGTTGTCAGAGCTTCATGCAAAGCGAACTTCAAACAAGAGAGTTAGAATTTTTCTCCTGAGGATCATTTTGTATGCATTTCATTTCGCGAATAAAACCTTGTTCTAGCCTGTATCGAATTGACTTCGTCATTTCATCTGCTTGTGCTCTTTTTGTCGTGTTTGCCGGAACCACCTCACAGGGTTACAGGAAGCATGACAATGAAGAAATGTTGCTTGCTCCGCGCAAGGAACCAAAGACCGGTAAAGTGCAGGAAGGGAATTCCCCACCGCCTGGCCTCTCGTCGTCGCCTGCAGCACAGCCGCACTCTAATCAGACGCACTCGCGGCCAACTGGGCGCAAGGCAAAGTCGATAACAGCGTCAGCACCGCCAGGATTCGTGAAGGTGTGTGTTGCGTTGCGTGATGTAGTCCCGACTATAGCGTTACATTGTCCACAGCCCTGGCTGGCAGGCCGACTATAGCGTTACATTGTCCACAGCCCTGGCTGACAGGCCGACTATAGCGTTACATTGTCCACAGCCCTGGCTGACAGGCCGACTATAGCGTTACATTGTCCACAGCCCTGGCTGACAGGCCAAGCATTAAAGAATACTTTCCGTTTGCGCTTGGCTATTAGAGTATTAGGCTCAGATATAACATGTGTGTGTATCAGCTAAGATTTGGTCGTTCTTTTGCTCGCTTTGGTCTTCAGAAACTGTCTGAAGCGGTCGCACCCACCACCAGTACTGTGAAGAACGTCAACGGCAGCAATGGCAGTGGCAATGGTAGTGGCAGCAGCGGCACCAAGGGTGGCCGGCGAAAGTTTGTTACCATGACGTCGGCGCGCACCTCGGCACTCCAGGTGCCCGGCCGTCACGTGTGCGAGTGCCAGGCGTCGCGTCACCCGCTGGTCGCCAACTGCATACGCTGCGGACGCATCGTCTGTGAACAGGTACGTGCGAGGCTCACCGAAAAGTACAGTAAAACCTGTGACTAACGACCACCCCTTGCGGCCAGAGAAAGCGGTCTTTAGTGGCAGGTGGTCCTTAGTTAGAGGTTTGCACCGCACAACCGTTATATGAATGTGAGACCGTCCGTGCCTGGCAAAGTGGTCTGTAGTACCAGGCTGGCCGCTAGTCAGGGTGGTCTTTAGTTACAGGTTCTACTGTACTATTGATCCCCCTTCCCCCACGGTATGTCGCTTCCCAGCTGGCTTTCGGCAGGGGACGGGAATTAGCTGATGCTGGTCAATTACAGTACGATGTACCACGAAACAGAAGATCAGACTTGGCATGCTGGATTGTGTGCACATGTTCAACCTGTACTGGCACGTATTGCGTACAGCAGTGCATGTGTCGGTTCGTATCCTTATTTCACTGTATACACCGAAGTCGCTTCACAGGCAGAAATTTGACAGGGAGCGGAAATTAGAGGGGGGGATCAACGGTACTTTACGGTATAGATCTTTTTCATGGCACTATAATCATTTTGGTCATGTGGTGTTTCACCAGCGAAGTGAAACATCAGTATAACATGTCTCCAAGGACCATACAGATATGTACTTCACGGCTGACGTGCTCTACATCCAGCTTCGAAACTTGAGCACTTTGAACGGTCTGAAATCTGAAATGTTTCTTTGCCGCTTTCAGGAAGGTGCTGGGCCGTGTTTGTTCTGTGGAGAGCTCGTCACCACCGCAGCCGACCGGGAAGTCCTGGCCAGGGAGTCCAAGCGTAGCGCTAAGCTGCGCGAGAAACTGCAGAGCGTACCCGGAGGTGGAATGGTAAGCGAGATACATGTACATGCACATGTACAGTGAAACCTGTCTAAGGCGACCCCTCAAGAGACGATAAAAAGTGGTCACCGTGGCCAGGTGGTCTTCTTATCCAGGTTCAATGGGTCACGTGACCATATCCACATGTGACACATCATTTTGATCAGTGTATCACAGTGCGCACGCCTATGCTACTCTAGCACGATTCGTGTGCCTGGGGTCCTCAGACCTGTCAAGTGTCGCACTGCATGCACCATGCACATCTACACTTCCTGCACTGATGTGTAGATCTACCATGCATGGTGCACCATGCAATGCATACATTTACATGTACTGGCACTGCGCAACGCGGTCGCGGGTGGGTGGTCGTCGGTCGCGTTGAGCGAGTGGCCACCTTATCCGAGCTGTTTTGAATGTGAATGCGTCTGTGACAAGGAAATGTGGTCGCCATGGTCGAGTGGTCACCATTACAGGTTTTACTGCATGGACCGTAGTAGCAGTGGTGAGTCTTCCTGCAGCTTCATTCATGGAAAGTGAACTCGTAGTGAGGTTGTAATAATTGATTGATACACGAGTTAGATGGGGAGGGGGGGTTCATGTGCAATCGGGAACACACCGTGTATACTGTTCCTAACCATGATGTCATGTCCCCCGTTGTATTATTGTTCGTGCAGCTGCAGCAGCTCACTCGCCAGCCCGTTGCAGGGAACGGTGACTCAGCTGGTGGCGGAAATGGCCTATCGCCGTCCGCTTCACCCGCACTTCGGAAAGCCGAGGAGCTCAAAACGCGCCTGCTGGACTACGACAAGACAAGGTCTGCTCTCTTTATGGCTGGTGACTTTATTTACTGAGCAACACACATATATGCAGTGTAATTTAGTGTTTCCCTTGTGATTGATCTTCGTATCAACATCTGGCCTGGATGCATTTGTTGTTTGAACCCTGGTATGTTAGAGCAGAAGCACCATTGCATATGTGATGATATGTGTGTTCATACCGGAGTGGCATTACACATCACTGTGTTCAAATCATACGCCACACACACACACACACGTGCACACATATCCTAAACAGGTCATTCGCCATCGGCCTGACTTTCTTCTTATCTTCCACAGTGTACAACGCACCCGTGTCATTGACGATGAATCGGATTATTTTGCGGCAGACACAAACTCATGGCTGTCGAAAGAGGATCGCAAGACGTTACAGGTGAGATCCGAGCGCGTCTATCTAACGTGTACCAATACCTTGGTGGACTCAGTGTCATGGAAATCCCTTTTTAAGTTTTGAAAAACGGTAATTGACTACCGTGTTTGCTGGAGTGTGTTGCAGTGCGCTGTGGCTGTGCTAGTTGAAGCTCAAAAGCCGAGGATGCACATTACAGTCAGACCTCGCTTATCCGGTCCTCTCTTATCCGGATCCCTCGCCATCCGGAAGAAAATCGTTGGTTACCGATTTACAGCATATGCCGTGAATACATACAGTATGTGTGTTCGATTATCCGGTTCCCTCGCCAATCCGGATATTTTTTGTGGGAAACGGATGTGTGCGGTTATGCGAGGTCTGACTGTACTCCGTATAATGCCATGTGCTATTATAACTGTAGTGGCACATGCTGTCTGATGAGTGTTTTAACACGAAACAGTCTGAGTAATGGCAGAAAAGGACTTGGTTGTGTCATTGCTGTGTGCGTGTTGTACCAGCTGTAGTAGCGAATATACAAATGTACGTACACATTTTTACCTCGAATGATTACTGTAAAGTGAGAAACTTTCGCTAGAGATTAAATTTCGCTATTTTCCCGACCATCACCCATTCGCAAATATAAATCACCGCAAACTGCTCTGTGCATTGATTGCAGACAGTACCAGATCCAACTGAAGAGATAAAATCTCTAAAGGTTTCGCAAACCGGCCCAATTCATGATAACGCTAAATGTGCGCACCGCGAAAGCTTCTCGCTTTAGGCCGCAACCACACTACGTAAAAATCACAGTACAAATTTTCATGCATATCTCAGTACAAGTCGGTACGCAACCACACTACACTTTTCGGTCTGCATAGGTGACGTTTTCACGCGAACAGCACGTGACGTTGTCGTACCAAAGCGTGTGCCATGCGCTGCAAAAGACCGGGAAATTCAAAAACAATGCTGATGCTGATGGTATGTACGACAACCAGGTACAAAAACAAAGTTGTACACAGGAGATGGGGCGCGAAAACGACGAAAACGACAAACGAGTTACGTGGCTTTCTACAGGGGTGCGCCAGTTGCTGAAAACCTACAAAGCGCATTTTGCATTTCGCACGCGTCGGCATGACGATTTCTACTGTAATGCCGTTTGTACGTGATTTTGTACCTAGTGTGGTTGCAGCCTTACGGTATGGTCAGAGGGTGGATGTGCTTTGCTTTCTGGCAGATGCTGTACGTTTACATGTACATGACGGTGTGCACCTACGTGTGTACAGTCAACTTCGCTAATAACGACTGCGGATATAACGACAATTCGCGAATAACGACAGAACTCCCATGCCCAGAGCAAGGTCCCATCTGACTGTAACACATATAATGAGACTTCAGGTATAAGGACACTTCGCGAATAAGGACACTTTTCTGATGCCCCGCCGAGTGTCGTTATAAGCAAAGTTGACTGTACATGTTTTGAGATGCAGACAAATCTAAGCTCAGGAACCCTTCACCCAAAAAATGTCCGTGCGGCTTATACTACGATGCTCAACTTAACAGTAATAAATAGGGAAGATGTCTGTATTTCGTGGCAAAAATCTGGGTGCAGCTTATGCTCCCGTGCGGCTTATACTGGAGAATACGGTATTTTCAATGAACATAGCAGACTCAGCGGGGGACGGTCAGGTCGTAACTCTGAGCTTCATGCCGCTGGGCAATCATCAGACAACTGATACAGAGCTGAGTCTGCTATGTTCCAAGCTCTGTCAGTCTTTGACATTGAGCTAACTCTGCAGCTCGTATTATCCAGTACAATGGGACGTATGCATCTATTTCCCGCCGTTAGGTTTTGCGGGGCAAGTCCACTATAACCGTACCGGCCGTACACACCGTGATACCACCTCTGCATAAAAATAATGTCATGAACTTTGTAAGGCCATACTCACAATGTACTAGAACGGGTTGTACCTGCCCAAAAATGGGGCAACTTGCCCCGCAAAAAGGTGACGGCCGTCTTCAATGCATACTTCCCATTGTATTATCCAATGATATTACTGCAGTGTACTCAGGCCTTCTCTTGTGTCTCCATGACTTGTGCTCACTAGGCTCGACAAGAAGAGCTGCACGAGCAACGGCACGCGACACGCAGCCAGCGCAAGGTCACGATCGACTTTGCCGGTCGCCGAGTGCTCGATGACGAGGAATCTAAAATGAAGCAGTCAGACGGTAGGTGGAACGCACATTCCCAGAACTCTGGGAATTGTTCTCAACCTCTGAACTGCTATTTGTCTATGGATGGTGTAAGCTCTCATCAGCAGAAGAGTTCCAACTTACAATCCAAACCGATGGCAACGATGTTTTCAAAGCATAGCCCTGAGGCTCTAGGCCTGTCGAGGGGCTCTCCTGCTCATCCTAATATAAATCCTCTGAACGAGTTAATCTTGTTTGGATATGGGCATGGTAAAAACAGCGAGTGCCTGCATTCTGGCTATGTGGGCAGATGCTGATGCAGAGTTGCTTTTCTGGCTGTGTAATTTTTGTGCGTGTGTGCTTGCGCATGTGTGTGTGTGTGTGTGTGTGTGTGTGTGTGTCTCTCTCTCTCTCTCTCTCTCTCTCCTTCTCTCTCTCTCTCTCTCTCTCTCTCTCTCTCTCTCTCTCTCTCTCTCTCTCTCTCTCTCTCTCTCTCTCTCTCTCTTTCTTCATTTCAGCTCTATATGGTGGTGAGGATCCAGTTTTGAAGGCGCTACAGGATAACTGGAGAAAGCCAACAGCAGCTCCATCCGCATCGTCCTGTACAGCCGGCGCCACCACGGATCAAGACCCGCGGCTGGGCTTAACGAGTATTGCTAATCCCACAGTGGAGAAACAGCTTACGGTACGGCACACTTATTTTCCTGTTTATACAGCTGAAGTTCCAAAGAGCTTTGTTAACCCTTTAAGAGCCGCCCCATACTTGAATGCGTCGTTTCAAATGCAAAACTTCAAAAGATCGTAACTCAGTCCAATCTCGCTCAAATCTATCGATCGAAATATCCATGGCGAAGAGAAAACTCTCACCTGTCGGGAGAAACAATCCGCGAAGCGCTGCGAGCAACGGTTCCCGAGATAAATTACTCGTAAGTTGAGCCGCGATCGCGGCAATTTCAAAAGCGCGCAGTGCAACTTTAGTATTGAGATTTTTGAGACTTTTCATCACGCTGGTTTACTCGAATTTGCACGGGTTTCACTGTTGATATTGTCAAGAGTACACAGCAAAAAAATTGGAACTCAACGATCGAGTAGAATGAAATATCTGGAGCGGGACGCAATTGGACGCATTTTGGGGCATTTTTCGTACTGTCGCTGCGATCTAGCGCTGGATAGACGGTGTGCTGGCTATCATGATCGACCTCATTCTCTTCCTCTCGCGGAGACCGTTCCAGGAAGCCCTAGATTGTGAGGATTGAGTGAGTAGAACTGAAGCTATGATCCGAGGAACACGAAAAAATGCAGATTTTTGAAAATTTCCTGTGGCTCTTAAAGGGTTAACCTTGCAAAACCGAATTGCCTCTACAATCAGTACCAGCTTTATTTTTTAACCTTTTGAGCACGCGTGACGTTCTGACACGTCATGACCACTGCCACTGTGACACGCGTGACGTTCTAGAACGTCACGAGTCAGTACGGAACTACATCGATTCCGCGTTTCTTCCGTGGCGTGGCGTCAAGCTGTACCGCTGCACAGAGAACTCCTAGGATGTCCGAGTACAGTAAAAAATGCGAGTCGCTCCGTAAGTTTGAACTGGCGTTACATGCGCGTGCATACATTTCAAAATACCAAATTCGTGTAAAACTACCTTTCTGAAAACGGTCATAACTTTTGTAATCTTTGTTGTATTTCCAAACCAAAAACAGTTCTGTGCTCAGGATACATGAAAGAATCGTTTGAAATCAAGTTTGCTCACATAGAGTGAATTTACAATTTTTACTGCATGGCAGAGGTTTTCAATGGGCCCGGGCTCAAAAGGTTAAGATCCAACTACAGTTGCATTGGTTGCAATCCAACCCAAAATGCACCGATGGCGCCCTGACAGAGTTCTGATTGCATGATTGCATTAGTATATGCGCACGTCCAGTCGCATCCGTACCACTTTCCAGGGCATCAAGAGCCATGCAAGTTGAGGGCGCCAAGTATGCACATTAGGTCTGATTTCACCGAGCGTACCTATAAGGCTATATGTTCAATCCAGGCTGTATTAGATTCTGTAATCCGAATGCCTTCCTACACACTATAGGCATGTAGGGTCCTGGAGCTGTTCTTGTCTATGCACATACAGTGAAACCTGTCTAAGACGACCGCTCAAGGGACCTTCAAAGTGTGGTCTCTGTTACCAGGTGGTGGTCTCCTTATCCAGGGTCATTTGCCTGGAAATAGCATCCCTTGGTCCTGGTTTCAGTGGTCTTTTAGGACAGGTGGTCTTTTAGGACAGGTGGTCTTTTAGGACAGGTGGTCTTTTAGGAAAGGTGGTCTTTTAGGACAGGTGGTCTTTTAGGACAGGTGGTCTTTTAGGACAGGTGGTCTTTTAGGACAGGTGGTCGCCTTGACAGGTTTTACTATACTCACGATTTGTGAAACCTTGCCGAGCGCTAACCTGGCCTGTACGTGCACTGTCCTTGTCACTGCATATGTTGACTGTGTGTAAGCCTGTAAGGGTTATCCTGCTTTCAAAGACCTCCTGTGGCTCAAACTTTAAAGACCGCACTATGCAGTGCATCTAGTTTGCTATGAAGCCGAGACGTCAGGTCGGCCTAGTGCACTAGGTCTCGAAACCTGTTTACTCCTCAATTCCCACCAGATTAGAGCCGCTGGGCACTTGTAGAGAAAGGAGAGAAGATTACCGGTCCCATAACTGATGACTTAGTGGCTTAGACCGGGTACAGGCTAGCCAAGCTTGCTTGGTGATGTCAAGGCGTAAAAGCTGATACTGGTACTTGCAAATTTGCTCATCTTTCTCTGTGCATCCCTATCATGTCTCGTCCTGTGGCACTGTGCCACCAAATCGCAATGGCCGGGTCTATTGCAGCTCCTTTGGTGAAGCTTTTCCTAACCTTTTCCTGCGTACCCCGCCCCGTGTCTTGTTCTCTCGCCCTGTTCAGTACGTTGATGAGCAGAAGACAAAACGAACACACCAAGCCGCGCCCAGCGCTAACTCGCACGGTCGAGTGCGCATCCAGGACAAGGAGCTGCTGGAGATGAGAGACGAAGGTGAGTTTGAACTGTGCCCCTACGCAGGGAATAGGGATTTGTGGATATGGTGGCGTCCTCTTCGTGTGCACACACACACACACACACACACACACACACACACACACGTCTACATGTATTTGTGTCGCTTGACTCGTCCGAAATGCTAATTTGCGATTTACACAGTAAAACCTGGGTAAGGCGACCACGCAATGGACCTTACAAAAGTGGTTACCGTGTACAGGTGGTCTTCTTATCCAGGGTCGTCTGACTGGAAGTGGCATACCTTGCTTCTGGAGGTAGTGGTCATCTGGGGCAGGTGGTCGCCTTTACATGTTGAACTGTATCTGTCTGTCTACCAATGAAGTTGAGTGAATGATTTCTCCAGGTCCTGTCCCGTACGTCTATCCGGCACTGTTTTGGACGTGTTGCTGTGCGGAAAGGCCGTGTTGCCTGCATGAAGATGGAGAAATTGTTCAGAAAGTGTTATCGTTCATAACGGCCATGCACATGGGTATGGGTTAACACCTAGGTAATAAATCTGGGCACCCTAGGCTCCCATGCCGCCTGGACCTAAGGAGTTTATCCCTTTATATGTGTTCGTGGGTCTTCTGTCTGTCTGTCTGCCTCTCTCTCCCTTTCTCTCTCTTTCTTTCTCTCTCTCTCTCTCTCTCTTTCCTCTCTTTCTCTCTCTCTCTCTCTCTCTCTCTCTCTCTCTCTCTCTCTCTCTCTCTCTCTCTCTCTCTCCCGTGCTTGCTTGCGTCCTGCCGGTGTGCCATTCAGGGGCTTGCCTAAGCATGCATCAGCCATGGGCCACTCTACTCGTTGCTGGAATCAAACGGTAAGTGGCCCAAGCCCATCCATGCTCCCATTGTCGTTAAGCTGTAGCTGCTTCCGGTGTCTGCCTACAGGCAGGGCATGGGATCTGCCCCTTGGTTTTGTGTACATCTGTTGTGGTTTGAGTATAGCTCCCTGGTGTACTTATAAGCTTCATGGGCCCACATGCAGACACACACGCACGCACGCACACACGCACACTCCAGTGCACGGTTTGTCTTCCGAACAGTCAACATCCTCGCAGGATTGTCTCATCGAGCCCATGGCTTCACAACGTTCCGTGTGTTTCTGCCGCTGTATCTGTGTGTATGCACGCTGTAACGTTACAGTGATGAAGGCCGTACTTGGTACACATCTCATCGTGGCCGTCTGTGGATAGCCTCTGCTGCCAAACCAGTCGACCAGCAGGACGTCGACACCATCGAGTGCTTCTATCGTAATCGTCCAGAAGGTACGTCTACCGATGAAGCACAAATTTGTATGAAACTTCACTCCTCAACTCCAATAACAGTCTCGTTACTGCCATTCAAATCAAGTTATACTACGCCACAAATTTCACTTTAAAAAAAGATTACTCATCTGAAACCATGGAGGGAGTGTTCCTTTGTACAAGAAAATTAAAAGAAGATCGTGTTGGAGATAATCTTGATGAATGAGATCGCACCTGACCATGGCCAAACTGGCACTGAATTGCAGACTGCAGTAATTCCAGAGCAATCTCATACCGTGTGACAGGACAGCCTACGGTTCATGATGGCCTGAACCAAAAAATGTCACCGTTGGAATGGTTGTGTGCAGCATACAGTGCAGATGTGGAATTGCACGTTGCGGCTGTTGTACTCCTGGTTATGGGCCCTAGATGTAAGGGACGTTTACATGAGAATAATACCGTGTTTTCCGGAGTGTAAGCCACAGTAATTCACCCGGAAAAAAGTCGATGCGGCCTAAACCACGATGGTCAAATTAACGGTGATGACCAGGGAAGATGTCTGTAGTTCATGACAAAGGTCTGGGTGCGACTTATACTCCAGTGTGGCTTCTACTCTGGAATAAGTCGAATAAGGGCCTGGTCAGACTGCGGCAACTTTTGGTTGCCTGACGAAAAAAGAACAGCGTCCAGAATTTGAATCGCGATCACACTACACATGTGGGGAGAATGAAAATTCAAACTTCATTTCGAGCGTCAAGTGGTAATCTCCACGAACGACGTCAAATTCCTTCACCTTGGGATCGCCAACACCTTCAGTGCAATCCTTGCAACCATCCTTATGAGTTTTGTTGTTGTCCGTGGCCAATTAGCTCCTCGATATCGAGATGAAAAAATCAGTGATTATCAGCGTCAATGGCGTATCAGCGTCAAATCCTGTTTGGAGCGGAAAAGCGTGGCCCGTTCTTGCTTTTTTTTTGGAGCGTCAACTCTCGCTTTTGCCGCTCTGGCGGCAAGTTACTATGGAGATTCGGATTATAATCCTCGGATTATTTCGATTTTGCCGCAGTCTGACCAGGCCCTTAGCCCGGCTTGTTTTTTTCGTACGAAAACGGGCCCTGTAAATTGTGAGTGTTTTTTTCCCCCACCTGCATTCCTTTTTCCGAACGCCTTGATATCGAAATGAGATAGCATTGTGCTCTTATTGCCAATGTGCAGGTTTCCGTAGTGTAGTGGTTATCACGTGTGCTTCACACGCACAAGGTCCTCGGTTCGAACCCGAGCGGAAACATTTTTTTCTTCTTTTGGTTTTATCAAGAGTATATATAATAATATCAAGAGTACATAACCCCCCCCCCAGAGTGTGCAACGCCGATCCAGCTCTGTGTACGGTCTTGGTCGAGCGGAATCGGATCTTCTGATGTCATGCGTACACTTCACACCAGCGCAAGGCCGGTCTCGAGGCAGGGCACCATTGTTTTTGATCCAAGAGTACCCGCGACTCCCCGGGTTCCCCTCAGATGTGTACGGTATTATGACGCAAAGATCCGATTCCGCTCGACCAAGACCCTATGCAGAGCTGGATCAGGCGTTGCACACTCTGGGGGGTTATGTACTCTTGATAATATATTACCCCCCCCCCCCCCCCCCAAGATCAAGAGTGTGCAACTCTGCATATGGGTTCTCCATATGCAGTATTATATACTCTTGTATACTCTTGGTTTTATGTTTTTCCTGCTTTTTTGCAATATCCAGCACAACTACATGCATTATCCTCATTTCAAATCTAGTTACTGCATAACTGCATGCATGAGTCCACATCTCAGCACAGCTATGTACAGTTGCGCTCGGTGAAATCCGCCCCACTGTGTAAAACCAGTGTCCTGGACCAGTTCCCAATAGATCACTGCGTTTGTACATGGCTAAAGTCCAGTATCATTCATGCTACTTCCAGGCCGTCAAGGGCGCTGCATGTCCGGGTCGCCAAATGTGCGCTTTTAGTTGAATATCACCTAGCACAACTCTACCTGTAGTTAATTATTCTTAGAAGTAGGACACACTTCAGGCTCTCTCTCTATCTCTCTCTCTCTCTATCTATCTTTGTCTCTCTCTCTCTCTCTCTCTCTCTCTCTCTCTCTCTCTCTCTCTCTCTATTTATCTCTCTCTCTCTCTCTCTCTCTCTCTCTCTCTCTATCTCTCTCTCTCTCTCTCTCTCTCTCTCTCTCTCTCTCTCTCTCTCTCTCTCTCTCTCTCTCTCTCTCCTTCTCCTTGTCTCATTCCTGCAGGTAATGACATGGTGTTCCCAAATGAGTATCCCACCGGTGCTCTTCTCGGCTGTGTGGATGTTGAAGACTGCCTGGAGCAGACTGAATACAGGCAAAAGGTAACTTTGAAAAGTTTCCAGAATCTCTTTGCATGTTGTGCTCTCTAGGGAATCACCCCGCCTGACTGCAGGTAGCACCGGTTGGCAAGGAGTCCGTACACCAGGTTACTCGCAGTTACCATGGTAACAGAGTCAACTGCCCATTAATATTTTTATTTTAGTGCACACGGGCTCACTGGTGAATACATGTACTTCCTCCAGAAACAAAAACGTTGTGACCCCGATCAACCCGGCTTCAGTTCTTGTGATTTGAGCTCTCAAGAACCGAGCAATGGTGGCTCCGACTGGGACTCAAACAGTTTCCATTTATTTTGTATACATTTACACAAGCGCTTTGGCCGAGTGGTTGTGGGCTTGCCTGCGAATCACAAGGTCCCGAGTTCGAGACCCGCGCTGGGAGCAGGGAGCGTGTACTGTGCTAGCAAATGCGGTGATGCAGGCGTGAACCACTTTACATGCAGTGAACTACGCCGACACCCACGGTCAACTGGGTACTCACTACTCGGAGTGAGGGTAACATGGATGCAGCTAACGAGGTTAGCCCCCTTGTCGGGCATTGGTTGTGAGACTTACCACCTCACCCTCGCCGTTAGGCGCTGCATCTGCCACCCTGGTATCACACGCATGGTGGTGGCCTGGCACATGCGAAACTTCCTAAGCTGGTTGTGTTTCTCAACGCAATTGTATAGCCGGTGGTAACGCGGACGTGCAAACTTTACTTTTTTTAATATAATAGCGTACAATCATACTTCAAACAAGTACGTCCACTCATTGTCTTGAAGTGTTTTTGTTCCACTGAACCAACTTTCTTCAGCACAATAACTCTTCGGAATGTAAATGAAAATGTCACAGAGTTTTTGTTTTGTTTTCGAGGAAGTAGTTTTCTTATGCATGTTCTATCTGCTGAAACTGCCCTGGAAGGCAGAGAATGCATGGGTGGCGGTACGTAAAGTTAAAGGTATTCCGTACCCATTTTTTGATTAGTTCGACTTTGGAGACAGCCATGTAATAATTATGATGTTACCCAAATGGGGTCGTAGGTAGGATGCAAATAAAAACGGGGTTCAAATTGCAGTGAGAAGTCGGAAATACTTACGAGACCGTAACTAGCGATAGGCTTGTGTTTGAGCCGTTCATTTATTGTGAGTGCGCACTATCACTGTGGCCGTTGTGTCCAGCCATCGGACACAGTGTTGTGTTTATGATCTTGCTTGTGATGTTGGCATTTCATTTCTGTCTTTGCTGCTGTTTGTTGTTCTGAACGTACGGTTTCCTGTTCGTACAGTTTCCAAATGGCGAGTCCGAGTCACCGTACGTGTGGATCTGCAGCAATCCGCGCGATCTGCTCATCAAATTTCCCGTTAAGGGCAAGCACAAGTTATGTAAGTTTGTGTCTTGAAGTGCGCGAGTACAGGGACTTAGTATGATTGTGCACGAGAGTGCGTTTGTATGTGTGTGGGGGGGGGGGGGGGGAGGGGGCGGGTGTTACTTCTGTGGTAACTTTGCGCAGAGCACGCAGGAAGACATCTTGCCTTGCCCAGTGCTGTCGATTACACTACTGATGGTAACTTTGCACAGAGCATGCGGGAAGACATCTTGCCTTGCCCAGTGCTGTCGATTGCACTACTGATGGTAACTTTGCGCAGAGCACGCGGGAAGACATGTTGCCTTGCCCAGTGCTGTCGATTGCACTACTGATGGTAACTTTGCGCAGAGCACGCGGGAAGACATCTTGCCTTGCCCAGTGCTGTCGATTACACTACTGATGGTAACTTTGCGCAGAGCACGCGGGAAGACATGTTGCCTTGCCCAGTGCTGTCGATTGCACTACTGATGGTAACTTTGCGCAGAGCACGCAGGAAGACATCTTGCCTTGCCCAGTGCTGTCGATTACACTACTGATGGTAACTTTGCGCAGAGCACGCAGGACGACATCTTGCCTTGCCCAGTGCTGTCGATTACACTACTGATGGTAACTTTGCGCAGAGCACGCGGGAAGACATGTTGCCTTGCCCAGTGCTGTCGATTGCACTACTGATGGTAACTTTGCGCAGAGCACGCGGGAAGACATGTTGCCTTGCCCAGTGCTGTCGATTACACTACTGATGGTAACTTTGCGCAGAGCATGCGGGAAGACATGTTGCCTTGCCCAGTGCTGTCGATTGCACTACTGATGGTAACTTTGCGCAGAGCACGCGGGAAGACATGTTGCCTTGCCCAGTGCTGTCGATTGCACTACTGATGGTAACTTTGCGCAGAGCACGCGGGAAGACATGTTGCCTTGCCCAGTGCTGTCGATTGCACTACTGATGGTCACTTTGCGCAGAGCACGCGGGAAGACATGTTGCCTTGCCCAGTGCTGTCGATTGCACTACTGATGGTAACTTTGCGCAGAGCACGCGGGAAGACATGTTGCCTTGCCCAGTGCTGTCGATTGCACTCTCAGGTGTATGCTCTACATGAGAGTTTTTTTGTTCAAAACAAAATTTTGTAATTTCTGCCTATAGCCTTCCCCTGACAATCACTCTATGACTGTGTCCGGGCCATCACATTGATATTTTTTCAGCGGATATCGCCATTTTCAACTCACTAATGGAGAAAGCAACACTTGAACAACCACCCTTCTAAATCACCAAATTCTGTTTCGAAGAAAAGTATCCACCACTCTTCTAAATTTCAAAATTAGGTTTCAAAGAAGTGTCGTTCTCTCCACACGCTCCTTTTTGTGACGCGGCTCGGAATGCCGCCATCTTGTCATACT
>NC_088648.1:15000500-15013000 GCF_964019385.1 Sycon ciliatum | reverse complement strand
AGTGACTTCCAGTGTGTAAGAAAACTCGACGTACTGCTAGCTACTGACTGTACTGTACATTTCTTTCTGTTCTTTTTGTTAATTTTTGTATTTACTTTTGTTGAGTTCGTGAAACAGTGATGGAGGCTGCATGTACTGGATGGCCGGCCATAGCGAAGGGCATAATTTATGGTCATAAGACTCATAACATATGCATCGAAACCCTGCCCATCGAGGTCCTATATCTAGAATCTGGGCTGCTCAGAAATAATTCTAATTGCTTATAGCCTTGGGGTGTGTTTGGTTGGTACGATCTAGAACAGGATCGAACAGTTGGTGCACGTGGAGCAGCCTCATCTGTCCCTCCAGGAATCTGCGGACAGAAAGTTGAAATTCTGCGCAGAATTCTGCGGCACAAATCGCTACCAAGAGTCCATAACCCCCAGAGTGTGCAACGCGCGATAGGGTCTTGTCATGACTCGTTTTCAACATTACGTCATTTTCATGTAGCGAATGTTGCGGCCTGCACGCGCAGCTACATGAAAATGACGTAATGTTGGAAACTAGTCGTGACAGACATTTATGTGGCGTTGCACACTCTGGGGGTTATGGACTCTTGTCGTTACATTATGCGGCGGATAGCGTGAATTCTGCGGCAATACTGCGGTATTTCTGCGGCGCTGCACCGGCGAAAAGACATGGCTATATGCTATGTACAAGTATCAATAAAAAATTTAGTTGTCGACTGTAGGCTCAATACAGTAACGAAGAAAACTGGTACAGTTTTCTGTGTAAAATTGCAAAACTCCCTCGACTTTGAATGCAACAAAATAGCGACAGGACCGTGGCACTGCACTGTGCATGAATATGAAGAGCGTGCTCGCATTGCCCCCAAACCGTGATTTTTCACGATTCTGCGGTGAAAACTGTGAATTCCGCGGGATATTAAAAAAATATGAATTCCGCGGAATTCCGCGGCCGCAGAATCGCGGATTCCTGGAGGGACAGCCTCATGCCAACCAAACGGTACTCCAGAAACAGAGCACATTTTTTTGTGAAAAAGTGTGCCAAACTTGGTGCATTCTTCAAAATGTGCACGGGTCACCACTGCCCATGGTACAATGCGTCCAACCAAGAGTACATGAAAACCAGAGTGTGCAGCTTGGGGCCTTTTCTGCTATGCCGGGGTGTCTGTCACGGCGGAATTCCGTGATTACATCATATTTGGCGCTGAGATCCGAGGCGGGAAATGGCGTAGTGCGTACAACTGAGCTGCAGTTGTGCAGAAAGAGACCTGCTTGAATCCTGCTTGTGCGCACTACATCACTAACATGATGTCATCACGGAATTCCGCCGTGACAGCAACCCATTCGAGCTGCACACTCTGTTTTTTATGTACTCTTGGTCGCACCAAGAGTGCATAAACAAGAGTATGCAACTGTGGTTATGGGCCAGTGCGCGGTGCGCTGCCTTCATTACGTAACTTGCCTCCATCACGCTCTGAAAGCATGCACTCAAACCCACAATTTCTCGTACGAGCCCATCCGTTTTTGCTCGATTCATTCCAGTACCTACGCGATCTCTAAATTTTGGCGCGTGAACTCCAGTTCCGTACGAAATTCATTTCAAACCAGAGGGAAAGCGCGGTGTTTGATTTCCGCAGTGCGCGGACTGCAGCCGAATGATGTAATGAAGGCAGCGCACCGCGCATCTGGCCCATAGAAAAGGGATCACAGTTGCATACTCTTGTTTATGGACTCTTGGTCCAGGCCCAAAGCGTGTACTACTAGCAAGAGTACACTGTAACCGTTATGACTGTACCGCTCTTGGTACTAGTAGGCACGTGATCCGCGCATTTTGGGAACAAAATCGATGTTCCCACCAGGTTTCACTGTGAAAAAGTGAAACTGCTCGCCACGGTCTGCTCCGGCCTCAAGGCCAGAGCAAGCAGAACATGTTCTGGCCGACCCAGAACAGGTGCAATGCCAACCAAACGGCGCGCTGTTCTGGTGAATCCTGTTCCAGGTTGTACCAGCCAAAACGTGCTCTAGGATTCATAACTTCTAAGGGAACAGCGGGCAAAAAGCCTCACCATCACTAATAATAGTTAGTCTATGCTCCCATTATGCAATCTTTTGTCTTTGCCTGTGAGCTGTGATCATTGTAAAAAAAACTTTAAAAAACCTTAAAAAACCCAAGATCACAATCATCATTCATAGCAACTGGAATGATGTACGTTCAGTCAGCCCTGAACAAGCTGCCTCAACTTATGATCCTGGCACGGGGCCAGCTCTCTTTGACGGTACGGCACGGGGACCAGTAAAGGATAGTGTGCGAGGCATGGCACGTCACGTGACATGTGAACATGCATTGCACACACAAACATACGCAATAAAGCGATGTGGACCCTGGCTAGCGCCAGACGCTACTAATCGTAACGTCATTTTCTTAGCTTTGAGAATAGCGTTCTACTACCTGATTTGTGAAAAATAATATGCACATGGCCAAGGCGGGTTCCAACCAATTGCGGTCGAGGCCAGCGATGATATGTACCGTATTTCCCCGATTATAAGTCGCACCAAGAGTGCATAAACAAGAGTATGCAACTGTGGTGATGGGTCAGTGCGCGGCGCGCTGCCTTCATTACGTAACTTGCCTTCATCACGCTCTGAAAGCATGCATTCAAACTCACAATTTCTCGTGCGAGCCCATTCGTTTTTGCTCCATTCATTCCAGTACCTACGCGATCTCTAAATTCTAGCGCGTGAACTCCAGTTCCGTCCGAAAGTTCATTTCAAAACAGAGGGAAAGTGCGATGTTTGATTTTCCGCAGTGCGCGGACTACAGCTGAATGATGTAATGAAGGCAGCGCGCCGCGCATCTGGCCCATAGAAAAGAGATCACATGCAGTTGCATACTCTTGTTTATGGACTCTTGGTCGCACCTTTTTACACTAAAATTCAAGGGTAAAAAAGGGGTGCGACTTACAATCGAGTGTGACTTACTACTGAAGTCAATATATCAAATCAATATTGCTCAAACCTGAAAATGGGGGTGCGACTTATAATCGAGTGCGACTTATAATCGGGGAAATACGGTACAACCGTGTAGAACTCGGCACTTTAACCTTAAGCGCGACTAACCCAGGTAGTACCCGGCCCGGGAGCGCACTCCCTATCGTACCCGTTCCACTCTTAGTAAGTCTCTTACCAAGGTAAAGTGTTGGTGTTGTCTTTCCACATGCTGGGACTCGCTGCCGAAACGAATGACACTAGAATTGAGGTGAACATGAACTGCTGAGGGAACATATGCTGGTTTGTATTCGTGGGTCCCCATGGTGCATGGGCCACGCGTACTCATCCGGCGGATATGTGTGAATAATAATAATAATGTACACGTACAGTCCTCCTAAATAAAATCCGAACAGGTGATCTAACTACCGTGCTGCTCAATGAAATCCAGTCCCTCAAATACGTGCCGGGCATTGCGCAGCTCCAGACCTGCGAACACTGGTCTGCGAAATGGTGCAAGGCGCAAGCTTGAGTGCCGCGGCTGGATTTCATTGAGCAGGACTGTTGAATTGCAGTGCCGGCAGCGACTGGGCAGCCCCAGACCTGCAAACACTGGGCTGTCCTAGTGGAGAGCACTAACCTCACGGTTCATGAGACCGGATTCAGGGGTGTCACAGGGCAGTGGGGAGTGGTGCGGCCGGGGTGTCGGGGGGGGGGGGGGGTTGTACTGTACAAACCGTGGACACCCCTGTGATTTCACTACAAGTTGATCAGCACTAGCTGTACATGATTGTCAATATGACTGTACACGCTGTATGCACCCCGGGGCCGGTGTACTCCGCTTCAAAGTGCTCAAGTGCTGCTGGAGCGCTCACTACTTTTTAATGTACAGTGCTGCTCAATGAAACCCGATCGTGGGAGAGCGGCTTGCGCCCGGCACCATTTCACAGTCCAGTGTTTACATGTCCAGGGCTACCCAACACTAGGCACCGGCGGATTCTGCTCGAAAAGGTGGCAGATTCTGCTCGAAAAGCAGTGAAATTGGCAGAACCATACAAACCTTATGGCGGGCAATTCCTCAGTCGAATTCTGCTCCATTTCTTTATCCACATACCAAACATGTATGAAACTTACCAGAAAAGGTACCGAATTCTGCCAATTTTTCTGCCGGCATTATCCGCCGGTGCCTACCCCCAACACCTGGCGGGTGCTTGCCTCACTCGACTCAATTTCATTGCAATGAGCAGCACTGTACGATACTGTGTGCATATCATGGACTTTGCTATTCCCCCCACCCAACACCCAACGGCTGCACTGAAAAGTGTTTTTTAAGTTCTTGGACTCTCATTTGAACTCCTTCTTTGCCGGTTATGTATGACCCTGGGAAGGAAAATGAACCACACCTGGAAGAATTGCAATACCAGGGTGATCCGTGGAGAGGGTGAAGCAAGCTTCGAGCCACTCTACAAGGAGCAAAAATTCGAGCCGCTCCCCAAAAACTAAATACATTAAAATGATTTCATCGAATATCGACATAGTGTCGACTACCAGCGATCAAACTGATAAGAACAGTTACTACACTAAGTCTTGATCTTAGCCAAAAGGCCGAGAAGCGATGCTGCGCCACCTCCAGATGGGTTTCCTTTTTGTATTTTCCCATGATTCAGTGCTTCAGTTTACAAATAGATGACCCGTCCCAGTTTTCCACCTTTCTTACTCGGCTAGAATGCCGAGAAATACATCTTGATGGTATATACGAACATAATTACATGTACCCGAAGTCAGTCATTCCATGGTGGTGAGTTTCCATTATAGTTATCTAACACCATTTCTTACTGGAAATTTGCACAGGACAATATTTCAGGCCTCCGATAGAGGTCATGTGTACCATGTCCATATGGCAGTGAGTGTTGTACACAATGTATGGTCATGAAAATTAGGCATAATTTAGGGAGGGTTCGCTCTGCGTAATCAAGAGCTACAGTGCTGGCAACTGAAATCCGACTCCTTGGGCGGCGCGGCGCGCCGCCAAGGGGGTCGGATTTCAGTTGCCAGCACTGTAGCACATGAAAACCAGAGACGCGGCAGTGATTCTGGTGATGGCGGGGCATTGCCATGGCTCTGCCGACCTGAGGTCTCGGCATCACGGCCAAACGCACTCACTTCCTTGAATTCTGCTCCATTTCTTTATCCACATACCAAGCACGCATGGGAAACATACCAGAAAAAGTGCCAGATTCTGCCAATTGCTCTGTTGGCAGTATCCGCCAGGGGGGGGGGGGGGGGGGGGGGTACACTTACAGAATACTAGTAGATCATAATTGTATGACATGCTCGCACATGTACATTTTCCTGTACTTGTCTAAACTTGAAGAGCATTTTTTCCAGTTGTTCAAGTCCGTCAGCGGAAAACGGGGGGGGGGGGGCACATAGTCTCACCCCCAACCCCTTGCTACAATCATGCCTGTGCAAGTATCGCTTACATGTACATGTACATGTTGAGAGTTGTCCACTATGTTATGACACAATTGATCATATATATACCGGTGCTTGGTAAGTTACTACAGTAAAACCTGTCAAGGCGACCACTCGGATAAGGCGACCACCTGTCCAAGAAGACCACTGATACCAGGATCAAGGAATGCTATTTCCAGTCGAATGACCCTGGATAAGGAGACCACCTGGTAACAGAGACCACATTTTGAAGGTCCCTTGAGCGGTCGTCTTAGACAGGTTTCACTGGCTTGGGGTAGGATCGACCAGTACAAAATTAAAATTAGTCTTCGGTAAGGTTGGTTGCCCGCCACACTGGAGCTCGCGTTTGTTCCCTCTTCTGGTACTGGACTTACACTTGGGTCACTCACGACTGCCATCCAGAGCATACGAGAAGTGTATCGAACCTTTGACAGTAGCTTTAAAACCGTGTGACTTTTTTTTTTATCTTTCCTAACATTGACTGCACGCTGGGGGAAAGGAACCTGCCAATCGCGAGCACCTGTCCCAGATTCAAGCCCCGCCACCACGCACCACTAACCCATCTCCCCGATGCCTCTAACCTCACTGCTTCCCTCTCTGTATGTCTCTGTCTGTCTCTCTCTCTCACTCTCTCTCTCTCTCCCTCTCCCTCCCTCCATCCCTCCCTCCCTCCCTCCCTCCCTCACTCCCTCCCTCCCTCCCTCCCTCCCTCCCTCCCTCCCTCCCTCTCTCTCTCTCTCTCTCTCTCTCTCTCTCTCTCTCTCTCTCTCTCTCTCTCTCTCTCTCTCTCTCTCTCTCTCTCTCTCTCTCTCTCTCTCTCTCTCTCCCCCCCCCCTCGCTCGCTCTCTCCCGCTTTGAAATTCGCTTCCATAGAACTGGGCACCATTGCCCGTCTGGCCTTGCGAAGTAAAAACAAAGTAAGCCGTAGTAATAACAACAACGACAACAAGCCAGGTCAGAGGGTCTGGATTCTTTTAGATGTAGCCGAGCTGCGCAGCACTCAGCAGGCAGGGAATCATTCTCTGAGAAGCTGCCATTGTTTCGGAACCTGGGTTTGTACCGGGTACTAGTAGTAGTGCAGTGTAGTAGTAGTAGTAGTAGTACTTCTATGAACAGAGCTTTACAAGACATGTTTTACTGTTCATGTCACGTATCAGTACTCAACCACCGGGTCATTGGTTAGAAGACACAAAAGGGCGCAGAAGAACAATCTGATGGACATGACCTATTCCTATTGACAGCGACATTCACGTGCGCACTGCGCACGCACACATATACAGCACATACAATCATACACACACACACACCACCACACACACACACACACACACACACACACACACACACACACACACACACACACACACACACACACACACACACACACACACACACACACACACACACACACACACACACACACACACACACACACACACACACACACACACACACACACACACACACACACACACACACACACACACACACACACACACACACACACACACACACACACACACACACACACACACACACACACACACACACACACACACACACACACACACACACACACACACACACACACACACACACACACACACACACACACACACACACACACACACACACACACACACACACACACACACACACACACACACACACACACACACACACACACACACACACACACACACACACACACACACACACACACACACACACACACACACACACACACACACACACACACACACACACATATACATAATACAGCACATACAATCATACACACACACGCATTCATACACAGACACACGCACACATATACAGCACATACAATCATACACACACACACACACACACACACACACACACACATACACACACACACACACACACACACACACACACACACACACACACACACACACATACACACACACACACACACACACACACACACACACACACACACACACACACACACACACACACACACACACACACACATACACATATACATAATACAGCACATACAATCATACACACACACGCATTCATACACAGACACACGCACGCACACGACGGCCACACCAAGATACAGTCAACCACTCATTATGTCAACCACTCACTATTGTATTCGGAGGTAGAAACTTGAACCTGCTGGATGACATGCACCCTACAGTGACAACCTAGGCCGACCTCAACTCTCCAGAAAGTAACTGCAGTCGGCTAATGATGGTGGACATTCTAGGATTGTAGAATTGTAAGTGTTAGGTAAAGGTGGGATCATTTCCAAGTCCACCCAGAGTATGGGGATGTTAGGGGTCGTCGGCCGTTGAGCGGTTCAATAGCCATCTTTCCAAGATTCCTTTTAAATCTCTCCCCCCTCTCCCGGGGAGACCCACGCCAGTGACCAGTTTTTGGCAGTGAGCAAGTACAAAGTACAAAGTACAGGAGTAGAATTGTACTTACTTGAAGTACACGTATGCTGTACATACATGCGTAGAGTGTGCAGACTTAAAGAAAAAGAGAGAAAGAAAAGAGAGAACAGCCTTATAATTATTAGCCTAAATCTACATTCACGACCATGGCCGCTGCCCGATTCCAAAAGTTGGAGGACAATGTCGAAGTATCCGCTCCATGCAATAGCAATAATTAAACATTGCCTAGATGTGTGACATTGCCTCATCTCCAAGCCGCCGATCATACACCATTCTTGCTGTCGACGGCTCACGCGAACGGCCAACAAAAGGTAGTCGCCGCCTCGACTTCTCGCGACGCAGAGCAAATCATTGAGCGGCATTTTTAAAGCATTCCAGCGTGGTGCAGCTCACGAAGCGGTCTACATGGTCTACCATCACGGTCGCTCGTTTCCGCCAGCCACTGAACCAAGCCAGTGTGTATATCTAGACCATACTGCACTGTACTGGCCAGTACAATCATGTTGTTGGTCAGTACATAATTATTATATACACGACATCACCCTGGTGAGCGTAACGTCGTTGGCCCGCTCTTCACTACCCTACACGGCATATCGGTCAGTACAGGCGACCGCTGCTTTCGTCGGCTTAGCGATGGGGTCGCGAGAATATAGCGTGCGTGCAGAACACTGATCGTGCTTCTCAGTCTAGAGCTTACCACGGACACATTCACCCCACCGATATAGGGTCAAGGAAGTAAGTTCGTATCACGTTGACCTTATATCTCATCTCGGCTCGGGAACGCCCATGATGTGGGTTCATCCATGGCAACGCGATACTGGGACTGGGACACGTGGAGCTTACATCAACCTGAGCCACCTAGCATACCGTTGCTGTCCAACTTCGAGTGTTGGCCTGCGTCCGCTTTGACCATCGAGCCAACGAGTGGAGCAAAGCTTCACTTGGCCCTTGTGCCAGTCGTGGAATCGATGCACCTAGGCTATCCAATATAAGGCAAATATCATCCAGTAATTCCAGGTTAGATCGCTCGAAGTCGACACTGAACCAGGAATCCGAGTTAGGACTTTTAAAAGTTTCGTTGTAAAGGCAACAGTTATTAACCTGGGGGCAGTGCTCGATCCCATCGACGATAGCCATAGGCTGCAGTGTTTGGTTTCCAGTCCACCAGGTAGCCTGAACTGTGTAGTCTGCTCCTGACTAGATCCCGTACTGGCCTTACCAACCACTTCCCTGCCCTGCGTGATCGTGTTTCGCACCGTTGGTTTAGCTTGGCGAGCACCGCCAGCAACGTCAGTGGAAATTTTCACTTTCCAGGAGGTAGAACTTACTAGAAGGAGTACACTAGTAGTGGCAGTGACGATGATGAAGAGTTTGGCCACGGTTCTGGCGGTGGCTCTACTGGCTGTGCAGTGTGTGTCGGCGCTGAAAGAGAAACCGGTAGGTAATCGTGCAACCTCGTTGCACTATCTGCATGTAGCGTTTGCACGAATTGGACGATACGAATGCTAGCCTACGAGTGCTTCTTTTGTACCATTCGTGTCACATTGCATAATGCCCGGATCGTGTACTAGTAAATGTCATAATGCTAGAATGTAGTGTGGAAGTGTGGCGATCGATCGGAGAAGGGAAGGTGACCGCGCGATGATGGTCAGGTGTGTACAAGGCGAGCGAAAGGTCGATACACATCACTTACTGCCACTGTGAGAAGGGTGGTGGGCTGGAGATCGCTACGCTATGCCATGCCTGCTAGCGTCTTGATGCAAAGTCTCAGAGAATTATACTCCAAGAAGAGGTTGAGGTGACTTCGACGACACTTGAGGAGTTGTGTGTTGCTCCCTCTGCGGGAACGTGCGCTTTTCCTGCCGATCTGATTGCTGAAGTCCCACTTGACTGACTCACAACTGCCATCCAGAGCACACACAATTCCTCAGAGAATTATGTGAGCACTAAATCTTGCTAATGGATGCTAGTAACACAGGCACACATCATTACTAGTGAAGAAAGGAAAAGGACAAATGTTACGAGTTATGAAAAACTGTCCACCAACGTAACCAGATCTTATACGGTCAGCGAGTCAGATCTGGTTACGTTGGTGGACAATTTGTCATAACTCGTAACATTTTGTCCTTTTCCTTTCTTCATCATAATTATAATTGGCTCACCATCCGAATCATTACTAGTGCTCGCCAATCGGAGAAACGGAAGCGAAAGAAGAAGAAATAGCTACACCAAAGAAGGAACGGAAAGTAGCAGGCGGAGAAATAGACCGAGGAGTGCTTTGCCATAACCAAAGCCGATGGTAGGTGAAGCTATCTTGCGTCATGTGGGCAATATGGCACGGTCGTGGAAACGACAACGTATCTCTCACGTACATGTGTACGTATCGTGGATCGAGGTGAGCTTCTACCCGGTATCCTGGCTCTTTCTGGTTCTACCTGACTACACACTGGAATGTGATATGTCACCAGTTTGGTGCTAAGTAAGTCAGTAGTACAATGTGCAACAACATGCACAAGTAGCAACAATAACATGTGTGAACTATAACAAGGTTTATCTAATACTGGTACATGTACTGTACTAGTATTATAATTATATAATCCAATACTAGTACAGCACTAGTATTGGATAAACCTTGTTATAGTACACACGTGTTGTAACATGTATGTACTGTACTGTAGTGTCGGATTATATAATACTGTAAATCAACTAATTTTCACTGGCGATTAAATTTCGCTGATTTCACCGCTGTGTACCAACCGGCCAAAGTAAATCCCCGGCCAAAGTTTGTCATAGAGGCAAATGATGCATGGATGCATGTGAGAGCACCAACTCGTACTGATCGATTTCTTTTTTGAAAACCCTAATCGGCCAAAGTTTAATGACGGCCAAAAGTTTCATTTCGAGATCGGCCAAAGTTTCTCACCGGCCAAAATTTGTTTTGATTTACAGTAGACTAATACCAAGTACACTGTAGCTACATGTACCTGTATGTACAATCCATCTGCGGACAGAACTGTTTCGTCCTTTGTGGACTCATCAGCACAGCACAGAGAAAATGAGGCCGAACCTGATAGCAATGAAAAATTATTATCCAAAGCCAGATTTATTTTAACTAGGCCCGAAAGTAACTTGCCAGAGTGCTCAAACTGACAAGTCAGTGACTTCTGCATAACGCAAACAGCAAAGGCACAACCCCACACGAGAGTGCTCTACTGCTACAAGAGCAGGAGCGAAATACTCAATATGTAAGTACAATCATGTCCAATTCACAAACAGCAACAGTGAAACGAGTTCTTCCTTGCCGTTGCTCAGAGTTTCGTGTCTAAAAAAAACACTCATCTTACAACTCAGAACGGTGTACCATCATGTACATGTATTTATATCGCGTCCTCGCACATCAACTCTATGGCTGATACGCGATGACCAAGTAACGTTAGTTGTTGGAGGATGAGCAGCTCAATGAAGGAATGAGCACAAACCTGTGTTTAGCGGCCATTGTAGTAAGTGACCGGAGCTGCAGCACAAGGCTGGAAACCGGCCATATCACTATCGGGCTTATAACGAGACCTGTTGAGAACGACGACCACCTACACCGTACACGTAATGTGCCTTTAGAGTCCAGTTTCCGGTTGCTCTTAGCAACGACTGCGGCTTTGATCGTCCCATGTTCCATCTACCGGTGTATTCTGTGTCCCCCTTTCCTCTGTTTTGTTTTCCATAATAGTCATTGGTGCATCTAGCACACTATGCATGAATCCGAGACCTCAGGTCGCCGAGTACACTAGGTCTCACCACCCTTTTACTCTTCAATTCAAATCAGATTGGAGCCCATGGGCACTTGTACAAAAGGTAATGCTAGGTTCGACCATGACAATCGATACAACATGACTGTATGCCGGCAGCGCTCATGCCCACACGCGTCCACGAACTTACGTTCTTTGCACAAACCGTAGTACATGAGCCTATTCGCAAGAAAGTTGTGACGATAGTGCAGCGTCTGGTGCTTTTTGAGGCTTCGAGTTGGAGCATTGCAGCTTGCCCAAACATACTAGTACTTGAAATCAGCTCGGCCTGTCATCCCGATGTCTGCTGATATCAGGCCTACTTGTAATAGTAACAAGATCGCCACGACTGCTCCATAGCTGTCCTAAATTGTTTTGTAGTACAGGATATGGATGTGCCTACTCGTACTCACGGAATCCTATCCTGTTTTTCCCCTTTGTTAATTTTTTTTAATGAAAGTGCACATGCCTACATAGAGAAGAGAACAACAACAACAGCAAGAGAACATAGGGACAACGAACGGCGTGTAGGTGCTATAAAACTTAAACGCTGTGCTGCATCTGGGGCTGTGTGTGTGTGTGGTTACAGGAGGATGCCGCTCCTCTGCGGCGCAGCAGGCGCAATGTTCTCAACTTTGGTCTCATGACGAAATGCAGTACGGACCGAAATCCACTGGATTATAACCAGTACGGATGTCACTGTGGCAAGGGAGGATCGGGTGAGTACAATATGGCCTACAGTTGCACTTGTAGCTCTGAGTCATCTCTCTTGTCCGACTCTTCTCTCTCCTGGCTTTTTC